>NC_086452.1:157824191-157916691 GCF_028390025.1 Pseudophryne corroboree | reverse complement strand
CTACTGTACCGTACTGCTATATATTATATACTGGTGGTCAGCAAACTGTGCAAAACTGAAATGCACCACAGGTATGGATGGATAGTATACTTGACGACACAAAGGTAGGTAGAGCAGTGGCCTTCTGTACCGTACTGCTATATATTATATACTGGTGGTCAGCAAACTGTGCAAAACTGAAATGCACCACAGGTATGGATGTGTAGTATACTTGACGACACAGAGGTAGGTAGAGCAGTGGCCTACTGTACCATACTGCTATATATTATATACTGGTGGTCAGCAAACTGTGCAAAACTGAAATGCACCACAGGTATGGATGGATAGTATACTTGACGACACAGAGGTAGGTAGAGCAGTGGCCTTCTGTACCGTACTGCTATATATTATATACTGGTGGTCAGCAAACTGTGCAAAACTGAAATGCACCACAGGTATGGATGGATAGTATACTTGACAACACAAAGGTAGGTAGAGCAGTGGCCTACTGTACCGTACTGCTATATATTATATACTGGTGGTCACCAAACTGTGCAAAACTGAAATGCACCACAGGTATGGATGGATAGTATACTTGACGACACAGAGGTAGGTAGAGCAGTGGCCTACTGTACCGTACTGCTATATATTATATACTGGTGGTCAGCAAACTGTGCAAAACTGAAATGCACCACAGGTATGGATGGATAATATACTTGACGACACAGAGGTAGGTAGAGCAGTGGCCTACTGTACCGTACTGCTATATATTATAAACTGGTGGTCAGCAAACTGTGCAAAACTGAAATGCACCACAGGTATGGATGGATAGTATACTTGACGACACAGAGGTAGGTAGAGCAGTGGCCTACTGTACCGTACTGCTATATATTATATACTGGTGGTCAGCAAACTGTGCAAAACTGAAAGGCACCACAGGTATGGATGGATAGTATACTTGACGACACAGAGGTAGGTAGAGCAGTGGCCTTCTGTACCGTACTGCTATATATTATATACTGGTGGTCAGCAAACTGTGCAAAACTGAAAGGCACCACAGGTATGGATGGATAGTATACTTGACGACACAGAGGTAGGTAGAGCAGTGGCCTACTGTACCGTACTGCTATATATTATATACTGGTGGTCAGCAAACTGTGCAAAACTGAAATGCACCACAGGTATGGATGGATAGTATACTTGACGACACAGAGGTAGGTAGAGCAGTGGCCTTCTGTACCGTGCTACTATATATTATATACTGGTGGTCAGCAAACTGTGCAAAACTGAAAAGCACCACAGGTATGGATGGATAGTATACTTGACGACACAGAGGTAGGTAGAGCAGTGGCCTACTGTACCGTACTGCTATATATTATATACTGGTGGTCAGCAAACTGTGCAAAACTGAAATGCACCACAGGTATGGATGGATAGTATACTTGACGACACAGGTAGGTAGAGCAGTGGCCTTCTGTACCGTACTGCTATATATTATATACTGGTGGTCAGCAAACTGTGCAAAACTGAAATGCACCACAGGTATGGATGTATAGTATACTTGACAACACAGAGGTAGGTAGAGCAGTGGCCTTCTGTACCGTACTGCTATATATCATATACTGGTGGTCAGCAAACTGTGCAAAACTGAAATGCACCACAGGTATGGATGGATAGTATACTTGACGACACAGAGGTAGGTAGAGCAGTGGCCTTCTGTACCATACTGCTATATATTATATACTGGTGGTCAGCAAACTGTGCAAAACTGAAATGCACCACAGGTATGGATGGATAGTATACTTGACGACACAGAGGTAGGTAGAGCAGTGGCCTTCTGTACCATACTGCTATATATTATATACTGGTGGTCAGCAAACTGTGCAAAACTGAAATGCACCACAGGTATGGATGGGATAGTATACTTGACGACACAGAGGTAGAGCAGTGGCCTACTGTACCGTACTGCTATATATATAGTTATACTGGTGGTCAGCAAAATTCTGCACTATCCTCCTACTATATACTACAATGCAGCACAGATATGGAGCGTTTTTCAGGCAGAGAACGTATAATACTGGTGGTCACTGGTCAGCAAAACTCTTCACTGTCCTCCTACTATATAATACTGCTGGTCCCCAGTCCCCACAATAAAGCAATTAGCACACTGAGCACAGATATTTGCAGCACACTGAGCACAGATATGGAGCGTTTTTCAGGCAGAGAACGTAGATATTTGCACTTGCAGCACACTGAGCACAGATATTTGCAGCACACTGAGCACAGATATTTGCAGCCCACTGAACATAGAAACTGAGAGGACGCCAGCCACGTCCTCTCACGATCATCTCCAATGCACGAGTGAAAAATGGCGGCGACGCGCGGCTTCTTATATAGAATACGAATATCGCGAGAATCCGACCGCGGGATGATGACGTTCGGGCGCGCTCGGGTTAACCAAGCAAGGCTGGAGGATCCGAGTTGCTCGGGCCCGTGCAAAAAAAGGTGAAGTTCGGGCGGGTTCGGATAACGAGGATCCGAACCCGCTCATCACTAATATATATTAGTGATGCGCGGGTTCGGATCCTCAGGATTCGAACCCGCCCGAACTTCACCTTTTTTTGCACGGGTCCGAGCAACTCGGATCTTCGCCGCCATTTTTCACTCGTGCATTGGAGATGATCGTGAGAGGACGTGGCTGGCGTCCTCTCAGTTTCTATGTTCAGTGGGCTGCAAATATCTGTGCTCAGTGTGCTGCAAATATCTGTGCTCAGTGTGCTGCAAATATCTGTGCTCAGTGTGCTGCAAGTGCAAATATCTACGTTCTCTGCCTGAAAAACGCTCCATATCTGTGCTCAGTGTGCTGCAAATATCTGTGCTCAGTGTGCTAATTGTTTTATTGTGGGGACTGGGGACCAGCAGTATTATATAGTAGGAGGACAGTGCAGAGTTTTGCTGACCAGTGACCACCAGTATTATACGTTCTCTGCCTGAAAAACGCTCCATATCTGTGCTGCATTGTAGTATATATATAGTAGGAGGACAGTGCAGAATTTTGCTGACCACCAGTATAACTATATATATAGCAGTATGGTACAGTAGTCCACTGCTCTACCTCTGTGTCGTCAAGTATACTATCCCATCCATACCTGTGGTGCATTTCAATTTTGCACAGTTTGCTGACCACCAGTATATAATATATAGCAGTACGGTACAGTAGGCCACTGCTCTACCTACCTCTGTGTCGTCAAGTATACTATCCATCCATACCTGTGGTGCATTTCAGTTTTGCACAGTTTGCTGACCACCAGTATATAATATATAGCAGTACGGTACAGAAAGCCACTGCTCTACCTACCTCTGTGTCGTCAAGTATACTATCCATCCATATCTGTGGTGCATTTCAGTTTTGCACAGTTTGCTGACCACCAGTATATAATATATAGCAGTACGGTACAGTAGGCCACTGCTCTACCTACCTCTGTGTCGTCAAGTATACTATCCATCCATACCTGTGGTGCATTTCAGTTTTGCACAGTTTGCTGACCACCAGTATATAATATATAGCAGTACGGTACAGTAGGCCACTGCTCTACCTACCTCTGTGTCGTCAAGTATACTATCCATCCATACCTGTGGCGCATTTCAGTTTTGCACAGTTTGCTGACCACCAGTATATAATATATAGCAGTACGGTACAGAAGGCCACTTAGCTTAGTCACACAGCTACCTCATTGCGCCTCTTTTTTTCTTTGCATCATGTGCTGTTTGGGGACTGTTTTTTTGAAGTGCCATCCTGTCTGACACTGCAGTGCCACTCCTAGATGGGCCAGGTGTTTTTGTCGGCCACTTGGGTCGCTTAGCTTAGTCACACAGCTACCTCATTGCGACTCTTTTTTTCTTTGCATCATGTGCTGTTTGGGGACTATTTTCTTGAAGTGCCATCCTGTCTGACACTGCAGTGCCACTCCTAGATGGGCCAGGTGTTTGTGTCGGCCACTTGGGTCGCTTAGCTTAGTCACACAGCTACCTCATTGCGACTCTTTTTTTTCTTTGCATCCTGTGCTGTTTGGGGACAATTTTTTTAATCTGCCATCCTGTCTGACACTGCAGTGCCACTCCTAGATGGGCCAGGTGTTTGTGTCGGCCACTTGGGTCGCTTAGCTTAGTCACACAGCTACCTCATTGCGCCTCTTTTTTTCTTTGCATCATGTGCTGTTTGGGGACATTTTTTTTTAACTGCCATCCTGTCTGACACTGCAGTGCCCCTCCTAGATGGGCCAGGTGTTTGTGTCGGCCACTTGGGTCGTTTAGCTTAGTCATCCAGCGACCTCGGTGCAAATTTTAGGACTAAAAATAATATTGGGGGTAATTCCAAGTTGATCGCAGCAGGAAATTTTTTAGCAGTTGGGCAAAACCATGTGCACTGCAGGGGGGGCAGATATAACATTTGCAGAGAGAGTTAGATTTGGGTGGGTTATTTTGTTTCTGTGCAGGGTAAATACTGGCTGCTTTATTTTTACACTGCAATTTAGATTGCAGATTGAACTCACCACACCCAAATCTAACTCTCTCTGCACATGTTATATCTGCTCCCCCTGCAGTGCACATGGGTGGTCATTCCGAGTTGTTCGCTCGGTAATTTTCTTCGCATCGCAGCGATTTTCCGCTAATTGCGCATGCGCAATGTTCGCACTGCGACTGCGCCAAGTAAATTTGCTATGCAGTTAGGAATTTTACTCACGGCATTACGAGGTTTTTTCTTCGTTCTGGTGATCGTAATGTGATTGACAGGAAGTGGGTGTTTCTGGGCGGAAACTGGATGTTTTATGGGTGTGTGTGAAAAAACGCTGCAGTTTCTGGGAAAAACGCGGGAGTGTCTGAAGAAACGGGGGAGTGTCTGGGCGAACGCTGGGAGTGTTTGTGACGTCAAACCAGGAACGAAACTGACTGAACTGATCGCAGTTGCCGAGTAAGTGTGGAGCTACTCAGAAACTGCTAAGAAGTGTCTATTCGCAATTCTGCTAATCTTTCGTTCGCAATTTTAAAATGCTAAGATTCACTCCCAGTAGGCGGCGGCTTAGCGTGTGCAATGCTGCTAAAAGCAGCTTGCGAGCGAACAACTCGGAATGAGGGCCATGGTTTTGCCCAACTGCTAAAAAATTTCCTGCTGCGATCAACTTGGAATTACCCCCATTGTGAGGTGTGAGGTGTTCAGAATAGACTGGAAATGAGTGTAAATTATGGTTATTGAGGTTAATAATACTATGGGATCAAAATGACCCCCAAATTCTATGATTTAAGCTGTTTTTGAGGGTTTTTTGTAAAAAAACACCCGAATCCAAAACACACCCGAATCCGACAAAAAATTTTCAGGGAGTTTTTGCCAAAACGCGTCCGAATCCAAAACACAGCCGCGGAACCGAATCCAAAACCCGAAAAATTTCCGGTGCACAACACTATTATATATATATATATATATATATATATATATATATATACACACACAAATGCAGTGAGGTGGAACTCCTGGACTCCGCTCTTAGGGGAAAAACGGTGCTTTATTAATCTCAACGTTTCAGGGTGCTTTCCCCCGTAATCAAGACACACCAAACAACAACAGTGTCAAACAGTGAAAATAAATATATACTTACAAGTCCCTTGAACCCTCTAGCAGCCGAATGTCATGCACTCCCAGAGACCGAGGCGCACTTCCGGTTTCGGGTGTGCATGCCATTCGGCTGTTTGACACTGTTGTTGTTTGGTGTGTCCTGATTACAGGGGGTAGCACCCTGAAACGTTGAGATTAATAAAGCACCATTTTTCACCTAAGAGCGGAGTCCAGGAGTTCCATCTCACTGCATTTCATTTGGAGATACATGGGGCTGGTTTGCCCAGAGGAGTGCACCCTGGCAAGTAATTGGAATAAGTGCTATTGTTTGGAGTGCCAGATCTGTGCAATTTATAATATATATATATATATATACGTTTCCACGCCCGGCACTCCTCATACACAATGAAGATATAGCCCGGTGCCTTCTCTGGCAATGATACTTGCTTGAATATCTGTGTGGTGAGCGGCACTCACGGGACTTTCTCATAAATAACAGGACATCACCCCGTTGTAATCTTGCAACGTTTCAGTTTATTTACAAAACCGTCTTCAGGCTTACATAAACAGTACAAAAATAGATCTTACCTATATACACCTAGATCACCATGTGCTAATTAGTCCAGGTGTGTTCAGCCACCCCTACTTCCGCTGACATCACCCGGACTGCAAAATCATGTGACTTAACATTAACCCTTCACCAAAGATTCACAAATCTGTAGTACAATGAGAAACATTCCCATTATGTTGAAATACTGCATTAATTCGTTGTTTCTAACACTGATGCATATCTGTAAAATGTATAAATATCAATATTCACACATCACGTATACTATCATAATGTACGTTGTTCTACAATCATTATAACTCTATAGTGAATGTGATAAGTTGGCTATAATGATTGTAGAACAACGTACATTATGATAGTATACGTGATGTGTGAATATTGATATTTATACATTTTACAGATATGCATCAGTGTTAGAAACAACGAATTAATGCAGTATTTCAACATAATGGGAATGTTTCTCATTGTACTACAGATTTGTGAATCTTTGGTGAAGGGTTAATGTTAAGTCACATGATTTTGCAGTCCGGGTGATGTCAGCGGAAGTAGGGGTGGCTGAACACACCTGGACTAATTAGCACATGGTGAGCTAGGTGTATATAGGTAAGATCTATTTTTGTACTGTTTATGTAAGCCTGAAGACGGTTTTGTAAATAAACCGAAACGTTGCAAGATTACAACGGGGTGATGTCCTGTTATTTATGAGAAAGTCCCGTGAGTGCCGCTCACCACACAGATATATATATATATATATATATATATATATATATATATATATATATATATATTCCGGTAGGTCGGCACTCCGTGTTATCAGAGTCAACTGCCCCGGTGCCCTCCTATGTAAATAATATAGTCACTGTGGTTCCTAGGGAGAAATGGCACTCTCCCAAACCGAAAAAGAACCAGGCGGCACTCAGGGGACTTACTGCAAAAAGTATCCAAATTTAGTGAGAAAATCACATCTCAAAATGGCATAGCTTTGCCAACGTTTCAGCGCCGCGCAGGACGCTTTTGTCAAGGCTGTATGCTGTACTGTTATGCACACCAGTGCCTGCAGGAAAGTACTGGTGTCAGAACTGTTATGCACTCCAGTGTCTGCAGGAATGTACTGGTGTTTGAACTGTTATGCAAAACAAATGGACTCACAGACAAACTGGGGAATATTACATAACGTACACAGAAGGTAATAGGGTAACAAAAGACACACAAAGTGAACAGAGAAGCCCAGAGGCTAAGGAACTGGGTATCTCCCTTGTATTAGAACTGCACAGATGGAAAAAGCAAGATGTTGTGTTTTAATACGTAGAGAACCCGAAATGCTGTTGCTAAGGGCAACAGCAAAACCCTAAAGGGTTACCAACGGGTGTGGCAGTAAACTCCTTGGTCAGAGATGGAATGATAGACACAAGGAGAGTCTCCACAATCCTATTTCTCACTTGCAGTGCACAGGTTTTAGCTTACTGCCACTAAACTGACCCCTGACACCTAGCACAGTGAGACAGGATTAGACAGGCAAGTCTTAGAATACAGCCGCAAACTTGCTAAGTTCACAGAGTAGTAACAGAACCCCAGCAAGCTAAACGACTGACTCCAGTCTTACTGCTAGGTCTGGATTGGCAGAGTGTAATACCAAATCCCCAGGCCTATTTGCAGTAAGCAACAAACAAATACAAAGCTACACAGTACTGGCTAACTTTCATGAACTGACTAACCAACAAAGATTCAGCAGCATCTGCTTACCCTGAAAAGAGGCCTTATAAAGCAGGTGCTGTCCACGCCCCACTCAGACCTCACAGACTGTGAGCACAAAAACCAGCACCGGATCCCCTGCCGTGCACAGAGCCTATAACCACTGCACAGCAAAAGACCCGAACCGGAGTATCAGCTGCGCTCAGGTTACTCCACTA
The DNA here is from genome assembly GCF_028390025.1 of Pseudophryne corroboree. NCBI lineage: Eukaryota > Metazoa > Chordata > Amphibia > Anura > Myobatrachidae > Pseudophryne > Pseudophryne corroboree. The sequence goes on along the minus strand of NC_086452.1, from coordinate 157,908,623 downwards.
GCACTTGTCTCCCGGTTGCCATGACGACGTGGCAGCACAGGGCAGGAGACCCTAACATGTACAAAGAACAAAACCCACAGTGTAAAGCACCTTACCTTTATGTGTACACACACCTGTAAGACCGCAGCGTCGAATAGCGGGCGCTGGCGTGGGGCCGGGCTCCCGGAAGTCCATGGTTGTGGTTACCAGGAAGTGACGTCCTCCGGTTGCCAGGAAGTGATGTCCTCCGGTATCCATGGTAACCGCGAGCGTCCCGGCCGCCCCTGGTAACCCGCTGGAGCTGTCAGAAAAAGATAGTGGGAAAAAAAGGAGAGAAATAAGAAACATATCAAAGTGTTGCTGGCCGTGAGAGCACACATTAGTAGCAACGTGAAACATGTGTACCCACATGGTGGTGATACGGATATAGTGAATAGTCATACCAGAATGTGCAATCAGTTACTACCCCAATTGTTACGTAATGTAACCAGAGTGTGATGGCCTGACCACCAATGCAAAGGTGAAAGAGATAAAAAATAAAAAATAAAAGCTGAGGAATATTAAAAAGGTTAAAAAGTGTGTGCGGTTGTGAGCAATCATGCAGACAGATCAGTCAGGGCAAGAGATGAGTAAAAAGACACGTTATATCGATAACATGCCCATAATAGAACATGTGTGTAAATTAGTGCCAACAACTGAATAAGCCCTCACATGCTGTAACCCGTGCATATGGTGTCGACTGAAAGGAAGAAAATATAATAAGATGTTAAGGCCCACGTGACCCAATTGTAGAGAGGCAAACATGACGACAAATGCTGCTGCTATTATAAAAACACACTCCAAGCAATGTGTTCATTGAGTTCATCAGGCACTAATGCTGACAGTCGATGGATCCATTCGATCTCCCTTTGTGATAACAACTTGGACCGATCACCACCTCTGTTATGTGGGGGAATGTGGTCGACTATCATATAACGTAGCTGTTGTAACCGGTGCTGTGCGTGCTTAAAGTGTCGGGCGACCGGCTGTTCGTTAGGTTTCCCCTCCAATGCTGCCTTGATAGCTGAACGATGGAGTGCCATCCTTTCACGGAAAGTCCGAATAGTTTGTCCCACGTAGACCAAGCCACACGGGCACGTGATGACATAAATGATAAACTGAGATGTACATGTTACGTGATGCTTAATGCTGTACAATTGTTTCGTTTTCGGATGTTGGAAACTGGAGCCCGTATCCATAAATTTGCATGTTGTACAAGAGAGACAACGCTGACATCCCGGCTTCAGCATGGGTGTCTTGATCTGCGTGACATCAGTTTTTACTAGAATGTCCCGTAAGCTGCGTCCCCTTTTATAACACGGCATCATTGCCGTGTGCTTGAAACACGGCAGTGAAGGATCAGTGTTGACTATGGGCCACAAAGCTTGTGTAGCCCTAGTTACTACTGAGCTAGCTGTAGTATACTCAGTGATCAGGGGGACCTTTTTCATGTTGTTTCTTGTCACCGGCTTAAGAAGTGTTGTACGCGGAATGAGCATGATTTCCTGTTTAGTAAGATCAAGTTGTCGCTTGTCATACCCCCGTGATGCAAATTGTGTTATCACGTGATTCAGTGCTGATTCCAATTGTTGACTGTTACTCGTGATTCTGGCGACTCTGAGCATCTGGGACCTGGGTAGGCCCTTCTTGAGTGCCGGAGGGTGGAAACTGTTGTGCATCAGTAGAGTGTTACGATCAGTCGGCTTGTAATATACAGACGTGCATATGCTGTGAACAATGATATCTATTTGTACATCCAGGAAATGTATTGACGTCTGGCTGGATTCAATGCTAAGTTTAATCGGAGAGTCCCTGCTGTTGATGTTATCACACATACTGGCCAGTGCAGAAGCACCCCCCGTCCAGAACAGTAAGAGATCGTCAATGTAACGCTTGTATAATAAGATGTTAGCCTGTATGGCCTCTGTGCCAAAAATTTGGCGTTCCTGAGCAAACATGTATACGTTTGCGTAGCTTGGCGCTACATTCGATCCCATGACGCAGCCTGTGAGCTGGACGTAGAAATCACCATTATGAAGAAAGTAGTTATGCGTAAGTGTATACTCCAATAGTTGTAAAAATAGCGGAATGTGAAGACCCTGAAAATTTTCGGACTGTAGAAATTGTTGCATGGCCAGTAGTCCATCAGCGTGCGGGATCACAGTATACAAACTCTGCACGTCCATGGTGCACATGATGGTGTTCTGTGGAACCAATGCTAGTTCCTGAAGCAGACGGAGTAGATGTGACGTATCTCTTAAATAAGTACTTTGTTTGATGACCAGGGGCTGTATGAGAAGATCGAGGAATTGTGAAATCGGCTGTATAAGAGATCCCCTAGCTGATGTAATGGGACGCCCCGGAGGATTCACACTGTCCTTGTGTACCTTAGGTACCGTATAAAGGATGGGAATTACAGGATGTGGTTGCATCAATTAATTGGCCAATTTGGAACTGATGTGTCCGTCGTGTACTGCTCTTTTCAGGATAGCATCAATTTCTGTCTTAAATGCTGTGGTAGGATTGTATCGTAATTTTTTATAAGTGGTAGTATCTGCCAATTGTCGATCGATTTCCTGAATGTACGTGGTTTTATCCTGAATGACGATGGCACCCCCTTTGTCCGCCGGCCGGATAGTGATGTCGCTGTACGAAGTCAAATCCTTAAGCGCTGACTGTTCTTGCCTGGATAGATTGCGGTATATGTGTGGTTGTGCACTGTCATACTTACAAATAGATGTATCCAGAAGTCTAGAGAAGGACTTGATGGCGGCATTATTGGATTGAGGGTCGAACGTTGACCTGGAAGGAAGTATCTCACGCTGCTCCTGCTCAATAGATGTGGGGTGATGCTGAAAGAATTCCTTAAGACGTACATTTCTGGAAAAGCGATATTGTTCTACTGTCCATTTAAACTCGTTATGCGGATTAGTGGGGACAAAGGATAAGCCTTTACTAAGGACCTGCGTCTCAGGGTCAGTAAGTACTCTAGATGACAAATTAAAGATTAGTTCTTTTTCTTCTCCTTGGGGTTGGTTAGCGGCTTTTTGGAGCCTCTGGTTTTGTCCACCTCTCCTTGTGGGCCAGGGCCTGGCACTTCTGCTCATGCCCTGGTGTTTGCCCCTAAAGGGACATTCCTGGGTGATTTGCTTCCCTCGGAATCATGGCATACGAAATCACTGTCCGAATTGGATGAGTATGTCCGTCTCGTTGATCGAGCCCGTTTGTCCCTCCAAGATGGACGCCGTCTGGAACCCCTAAGGCTGGGATTGTCCGAAACACCATGAAGCCAGCTATATACTCGATTGTCCTCATAATCTGCATTAACCGTTTGTAACTTTGATTTTTTAAAGGCGATGAGATCACGTCTATAATTACTGATTTGGGAATTCAATTTGTCCCAGGAGCTTGCATATTGTGCGTCATCCAGAAACACTTGATGACTGGATGTATATTGTGTAATATTGGTTCTGTATTTTTTTAATTCTTTACCCACCTCCTCGATCACGAGGAGCATAAGGTCCATGCTGCACTTATTGAGAACCGAGATCCATCGGTGGCAGACATCGGGGTTGTTTCTCCCGATGGTGGGTATGTTCCTTACTCTGAATCCTCTGGGGATACGCTTGGCCCGATAGTAATCCGACAAGGAGGTGCCATGTAGCAAGAAATCAATTTCTTTTTTCTTCAAGCGTAATAGCGTATGGTAGACCTCATCAGCTGTTGTGTTATCCTGATTGGTTAAAATGTCTTCAGAAAAAAGGATAGCTGCAGCCTCAATCTCATTAAAGGCTAAGGTGCTGTCAATAGCATTGGATTTGTTGTGAGAGGCCAAGGCCTGTTTGGATGTCTCCACTGTATTCATGTCGGGATGTGAGCCGGCAACCGCCGACACTGTGTCAAATGTCCTTTGTATAGAAAATTGAACTTGTACTGCGATATCGCAGGGAAGGCAGTATAGCAAAAATCCAAAGCATTCAACTAGTCATAAATGACGCCGGGTGCCTTACCGCTTGCGACTGTGTGTGCACAGTCAACTGAATAGAAATTCCGGTAGGTCGGCACTCCGTGTTATCAGTGTCAACTGCCCCGGTGCCCTCCTATGTAAATAATATAGACACTGTGGTTCCTAGGGAGAAATGGCACTCTCCCAAACCGAAAAAGAACCAGGCGGCACTCAGGGGACTTACTGCAAAAAGTATCCAAATTTAGTGAGAAAATCACATCTCAAAATGGCATAGCTTTGCCAACGTTTCAGCGCCGCGCAGGACGCTTTTGTCAAGGCTGTATGCTGTGCAAAGAACAAAACCCACAGTGTAAAGCACCTTACCTTTATGTGTACACACACCTGTAAGACCGCAGCGTCGAACAGCGGGCGCTGGCGTGGGGCCGGGCTCCCGGAAGTCCATGGTTGTGGTTACCAGGAAGTGACGTCCTCCGGTTGCCAGGAAGTGACGTCCTCCGGTATCCGGTATATACAAGGGAAGTCCCACACTCTCACCCAACACAGGCAGCGGCTGGGGTGCCAATCAAAGCCTGGCCCAATCAAGAGTCAGACTCATAGTACAATACAGAGTTCTTCCACATACGGTGGAAGACAGATAGCACTCTCCAGACTTGCGTAATTAGTATAAACACCAAATTTATTCAAGGAATTGGTTCCATCAAACTTCAAGTCACAAAAATTGGAAAGGGCTCACCAACGTTTCGGTCCCATGTTAGGACCTTTCTCAAGGTAATTGCCAGTCAATATAGAGTCCAGTACAACAGCGGCATCATCAGCAGCACAAAATAGGAACCAGAAAATCTGTAAAGAGCCTCCCAGGTCCCGTATATATTTAGGTATATATAGGGGACCTGGGAGGCTCTTTACAGATTTGAGCCCTTTCCAATTTTTGTGACTTGAAGTTTGATGAAACCAATTCCTTGAATAAATTTGGTGTTTATACTAATTACGCAAGTCTGGAGAGTGCTATCTGTCTTCCACCGTATGTGGAAGAACTCTGTATTATATATATATATATATATATATATATATACACACTAATAATAATGTTTTTTAAATAGTGCTCTTTCTCCAACAGGACTCAAGACGCTTTACAGACATCAAAAACAATGCACATAATACAGAAGATTTAAGTAATACATCAAAAGCTAAACCACACAGACATAAAAGAAAACCTTGAGCACACAGAAAGAATAATGCATGATTGGTGTAGGCATTTTGGGTAATAACTTCCAAGGGTTGTGCTTGTGTATTCCACCCTCACAAGGTACCAGGTACGGCAGCCATCCTGGGAGTACTGCGTGGGATTACCCAGGGTGGAATAGTCTACCCCTGGAAGAGATAACACAAAATGGGGGGACTGCAGAGTCCTAAAGTTCAGAGTAGGGTTCCAACAAAACCATCAGGTCCATGTATTTTTCATCCCATCCACAAGCGCACCAGATAAGGCAGCCATGTTGGGCGCACTACGAAGGTTACACTGTGGGAGATGAGCCATACAAGGGACAAATGCATGTATGGGAAAACTGACACATGTGTAGGAGTACGCTATACCGTGCATGGAAAGATCCAAATGAAGTACACCCTGCCCACGGAGGAACCATCCGAGGCAGCCATCCTCGGTGCACTGTGTAGGTTGCTGCCGGGAGGGTGTGTAATCAAGGGAGGTAAACAATACAGGAATAGAACACATTGGGGTAGAAGTACGCTGTAAGAAGAAAAGGAAGACGAAAAACATTTGCAGGAAAACTGTAATAACATTATTTTGCAAAAATTATAAATGTCCTGGTATCATGGGAGCAGTGAGGGTGGTAGTGAGAATGTGGGGAGTACACTAATGTCCAATGCAAATTACCCTGCAAAGTCTGGTCCCGGTGCGCACGCCCCTCAGTACCCTGCTCAGCTTGAGGGGTAGGCCCGGGGGCAGTCATGATGTTCTTGGACAGAGGAGTAGTAGGCATTGGTCCTGGTGTTCTCATGGCAGAGGTGAGGAGAGGCCACATAATGGTCCTGAGTTGCAGTGTTTGGGGAACTAGTTTAATTAGAGATTCAAGCGTAGTCCAAAGTCCAAATCCAGTTCAAACTCCAGTTCTAACTTCATCCTTAACAATGCATACATCACAAATGCTTGCAGACCAAGTCCTGACTGCAAGACACACAGTCCTTGCAGTCCGGCACTCATCTAGAGTTTTGAAAATTGCTTGCCTCAGTGCCCCACACAAGTGTACAATTATTAGGCGGCACTCAGCAGACTAGAAAAGCAGGTCCTGTATTTCCTACGTTTCGGGCTTGTGCCCATAGCTAGGGACAGTCTTACAGACAATAAACATAAAAGACATATATACCATCAACCGAGACATAATTAGCACCTTAGTGGCCTCACATGTCAGATGCCACCTGGTGAAGCAAGGTCCACATGCCAGGAACATACGTTGCGGTATCCCAACGTCATGAAGCAGCACCCTCCAGTCCGAGTCTATTTCTAAGCGATTGCTAAGCTACACCTAAACAACAGTGTACATGTGTATTAAAATACGTCTCAGGCATTATAATCAGATACAATGCCTTCATATATTTTGATATACAAATAGAAATATCCTGAATCACATGGCCCATTGTACATGCAAATAGATTATTATAGTGTCATTCTAATCAATCCCAAACCAAATGAATCGATTAAATAGTAAAATGATGCAATATCACCATATAACTGGGCTGCACTCCATGATCATATGCCAGTAAATATAAATAGACCCAAATGGTGGGTAAACATGTGAAACTTATCACAAAATAGGCTTAATGGGATTTTAATATCATAGATAGCATTGCAAATCCAGGGTCTCATTTAACCCTTTGGGTGACAGGCTGTAAAGCATAAAAATTCAGTGGCTGAGTGCCGCCTGATACTTGTACATTTTAAAGTCCATCATTGGGATATAGAAACATAGAAACATAGAATTTGACGGCAGATAAGAACCACTTGGCCCATCTAGTCTGCCCCTTTTTTATCCTTTAGGCAATCTCAATCCTTTTTTAACCTTAATTCTTTGTAAGGATATTCATATGCCTATCCCAAGCATGTTTAAATTGCTCTACAGTCTTAGCCTCTACCACCTCTGATGGGAGGCTGTTCCACTTATCCACTACCCTTTCTGTGAATTAATTTTTCTTAAATTTCCCCTAAACCTCCCCCCTCCCCCCCTCCAGTCTCAGTGTATGTCCTTGAGTTCTAACACTTCTCTTCCTTTGAAGAATGTTTCCCTCCTGAGCTTTGGTAAGACCCTTGATATATTTGAAAGTTTCTTTCATGTCCCCCCTTTCCCTTCTCTCCTCCAAACTATACATCTTTTAGCCTTTCCGGGTAAGTTTTGTGATGTAGGCCATGCACCATTGTGATGTAGGCCATTTTGTGATGTAGGCCATTGCCCTTCTTTGTACACTCTCATTATATCCTTCTGGAGATATGGTCTCCACACAATATTCCAGATGGGGCCGTACCAATGACCTATAAAGTGGCATTATCACTTCTTTTTTTCCTGCTACTGATTCCTCTCCCTATGCAACCAAGCATCTGACTTGCCTTTCTCATTGCTTTGTTGCATTGCTTTCCTGCCTTCAAGTCACTTGAAATAGTGACTCCAAAATCCCTCTCCTCCTCAGTAGTTTCCATTATAGTACCCTTGATGCTATATTTAGCCTTTGGGTTTTTGAGACCCAAGTGCATGATTTAGCATTTTTTAGCATTAAACTGTAGTTGCCACGTTCTTGACCATTTCTCAAGCCTACCTAGGTCATCAATCATTTGTTCTACCCCTCCCGGTGTGTCTACCCTGTTGCATATCTTTGTATCATCTGCAAAAAGGCATACTTTCCCTTCAATACCATTTGCAATGTCACCAACAAAGATATTAAAGAAAACTGGTCCAAGTACAGATCCCTGGGGTAACCACTGATAACATTTCCCTCCATAGATTGCACTCCATTTACTGCAACTGTCTGTTTCCTATCCTGCAACCAGGTTATTTTCCATTTAACTGTTTTATAATCCACCCCCATGCTTTCAAGTTTATTTAGCATTCTGCGATGTGGGACCGTGTCAAAGGCCTTACTAAAGTCTAGATATGCTACATTCACAGCTCCCCCTTGATCTATTATTTTCATTACAGGGTCAAAAAAGTCAATAAGATTTGTTTGGCATGGTCTCCCACCAGTAAATCCATGCTGTTTTGGGTCCTGTAAGTTGTGTGATTTAAGATATTCCACAACTCTTTCTTTTAATAGTTTTTCCATTACTTTCCCTACTATTGAATGATGTAAGGCTTACTTGTCTGTAGTTACTTGCTTCTTCCTTGCTTCCACTTTTGTGCAGTGGAACTACAGTTGCTCTTTTCCAGTCTTCTGGGAGGGCACCTGTATTTAGTGACTGGTTAAATAATTCTGTTAAAGGTGTAACCAGCACATCTTTTAGCTCTTTGAGTATCCTTGGGTGTATCCCATCTGGCCCCATTGATTTATCCACTTTTAGTTTTAAAAGTTCTGTTAGAACCTTCTCCTCTGTAAATGTATTTTCATCTACCTTATTTTTATGAATGTCCCTGCAACTTAATTGTGGTCCCATCCCTTCTCATTCTGTAGTAAATACTGAGCAAAAATTATTATTTAGGTGATCTGCTATTGCCTGGTCTCCCTCCACCAAATGCTCACTCTTTGTTTAAAGTCTTAATGGGGGTCATTCCGAGTTGTTTGCTCGCTAGCTAATTTTAGCAGCCATGCAAACGCTATGCCGCCGCCCACTGGGGAGTGTATTTTAGCTTAGCAGAATTGCGAACGCATGTGCAGCCGAGCTCTGCAAAAACAGTTTGTGCAGTTTCAGAGTAGCTCTGAACCTACTCAGCACTTGCGATCACTTCAGCCTATTCCTGTCCGGATTTGATGTCATACAACCCGCCCAGCGAACGCCCAGCCACGCCTGCATTTTTTCAGACACGCCTGCGTTTTTACAAACACTCCCTGAAAATGGTCACTTGACACCCTGTAACGCCCCCTTCCTGTCAATCTTCTTGCGGCTGCCGGTGCGAAGGAAAACTTCGCTAGAACCTGAGCACAACCACAAAGAGCTTTGTATCCGTACATCATGCGTGCGTATTGCGGGCCATACGCATGCGCAGAAATGCCATTTTTTCACCTGATCGCTGCACTGCGAAAATCGGCAGCGAGCGATCAACTCGGAATGACCCCCCAATATTCCTCCAATTGATTTTCTCCTTTCACTTATATACTTAAAAAAAAAGTTTTGCCCCCTTTATCTACTGACTTGGCCATTTTCTCCTCGGGTTACGGTCGTTAAGTCGACACAACTTAGGTTGACACTCATTAGGTCGACAAATGAAGGTTGACAATGCCATTAGGTCGACATGCATTAGGTCGACATGAACATTGGGTCGACATGTACTAGGTCAACAGTTCAAAAGGTCGACATGAGTTTTTCACTTTTTTTTTTCATACTTAACGATCCACGTGGACTACGATTAGAATGGTAATCTGTGGCGAGCGAAGCGAGGCACCTGGCCCGAAGCATGGCGAGCGAGGGGACGCGGTGTACTAATTTGGATTCCCCATCACTTTACGGAGAGAAAAACAACAAAAACAGTAAAAAACCTCATATCGACCTTTTGACTTGTCGACCTAGTACATGTTGACCTAACACCCACGTCGACCTAATGGCAATGTCGACCTAATGAGTGTCAACTTAAGTTGGGTCGACCCAGCGACCCATACCCATCTCCTCAGCTTCTGCCTTTGCACGTCTGATCACTTTCTTAGCATCCTTCCATCTGTCAAGATACACCTCTTTGTCGTTATTATTTTGAGTCTGTTTGTATTTCCTAAAAGCCATCTTTTTTATCTTTGACACTAGTTGATACTTCTTTTGTGAACCACACTGGCTTCCTTTTCCTGGTACTTTTCCTAATCCTTTTGATACAAAGGTCTGTTGCCGTTAGTATTGCACTTTTCAGTTTTTCCTACCTCTCCTGCACTCCTTCCAGGTTCCTCCAGTCCGCCAATCAAGCACTTAAACATCTCCCCATTTTTGCGAAGTCAGCATTTCTAAAATCTAACACCTTTGTTTTTGTGTGACAGGAGTTGGATCCTGTCTTTATACTAAACCATACTGCTTGATGATCACTGGATCCCTGGTGCTCACTAGGGATGTGCACTGGGCATTTTTCGGGTTTTGTGTTTTGGATTTGAATTCGGTTCCGCGGTCGTGTTTTGGATTCGGACACGTTTTGTCAAATCCTCTCTTAAGAATTTCTGTCGGATTCGGGTGTTTTTTTTCAAAAACCCCTCAAAAACAGCTTAAATCATAGCATTTGGGGGTCATTTTAATCCTATAGTATTATTAACCTCAATAACCATAATTTCCACTCATTTCCAGTCTATTCTGAACACCTCACACCTCAGAATATTTTTTTTAGTCCTAAAATTTGCACCAAGGTCGCTGGATGACTAAGCTAAGCGACCCAAGTGGGCGGCACAAACACCTGGCCCATCTAGGAGTGGCACTGCAGTGTCAGACAGGATAGCAAAAATAGTCCCCAAACACCACATGATGCAAAGATAAAAAAAAAAGAGGTGCAAGATGGAATTGTCCCACCCACCCTTATATTGTATAAACAGGACATGCACACTTTAACAAACCCATCAATTCAGCAACAGGGTCTGCCACACGACTGTGGCTGAAATGACTGGTTGGTTTGGGCCCCCACCAAAAACAATCTCTCCTTGCACAAACTGGCTCTACAGAGGCAAGATGTCCACCTCCTCCTCATCGTTCAATTCCTCACCCCTTTCACTGTGTACATCCCCCTCCTCACAGAGTATTAATTTGTCCCCACTGGAATCCACCATCACAGGTCCCTGTGTACTTTCTGGAGGCAATTGCTGGTAAATGTCTCCACGGAGGAATTGATTATAATTCATTTTGATGAACATCATCTTCTCCACATTTTCTGGAAGTAACCTCCTACGCCAGACCTGGGCAAAGTACGGCCTGCGGGCCACATACGGTCCTTTGTCAATCCCTGTCCGGCCCGCACCTCCCTGCACCATACTGTAGATTTATCATTAATGCATGTGTGGGGTATTGTGCGCCGTCCAGGACGTGAGCTATTATGCATGTGTGGGGTATTGTGCGCCACCCAGGACGTGAGCTAATGTGCTCCACCCAGGAAGTGAGCAGATCAAGCCACTGGCCACTGGGGTATTGTGATCCGCCCAGGTCGTACGTGAGTAGATCAAGCCAGCCTGAGGATCAGGGGTATTGTGCACAGGACGTGAGTGCCACTGGGGTATTGTGCTCCGCCACACAAGATCTGAGGGCACCCCAGATGGGAAGCGGAGATATCGCCAACGGCCAACGCTACCACCCAGTTCCAGCCGCCCAGCGGACCCCGCCCTGGACGTCCCGCAGCTGTCACGTCCTCCGCTCCCGTGAGCAGATCAAGCCAGCCTGAGGATCAGGGGTATTGTGCCCAGGACGTGAGTGCCACTGGGGTATTTTGCTCCGCCACAAGATCTGAGACCACCCCAGATAGGAAGCTGAGATATTGCCAACGCTACCACCCAGTTCCAGCCGCCCAGCAGACCCCGCCCTGGACGTCCCGCAGCTGTCACGTCCTCCGCTCCCATCAGCAGATCAAGCCAGCCTGAGGATCAGGGGTATTGTGCCCAGGACGTGAGCGCCACTGGGGTATTGTGCTCCGCCACAAGATCTGAGGCCACCCCAGATGGGAAGCTGAGATATTGCCAACGCTACCACCAAGTTCCAGCCGCCCAGTGGACCCCGCCCTGGATGTCCCGCAGCTGTCACGTCCTCAGCTCCTACCTTGAGACACTGCCTAAACATGAGTGATACCGCCTATTTATTAAATACTGTCCCCCCGAAAATGTGGGCTCACATTAAAAATAGAGAAGTTGATTCCGAATGCCGCGTTTTGAACAAGGCATTTACAGAAATCAAGGGTAAAGCCCTGTGCTTAGTTTGTGGTACACAAGTCGCTGTGTTTAAAGATTACAATCTGAATCGCCACTACGTGACCAAACACGAGGATAAATATAAGAACTTATTTGACCAAGAGCGCGCAAAGGAGTCGGGGGCTTTACTAGTCAAGCTGCAAACTCAACGAACGCTTTTTACAAAACTTAGCGCATCCAGAGATACAGCTGCCAAGACAAGTTATGTCATATCTCATAAAATAGCTAGAAAAAGTAAACCGTTTTCTGACGGAGAGTTTATTAAGGAGTGTTTGGTGGACTCTGCTGCGCTTATATGCCCAGAGAAAAAGGGCGCATTTGAGAACATACCCCTCTCCCGGCGCACTGTAACATGAAGGGATGAGGACATCGTGGGAAATCTGGAGTTTCAGCTGAAGAACCGAGCAGTTAACTTTGACTGTTTTACCCTGGCTCTGGATGAGAGCTGCGATGTACGTGACACTGCCCAGCTACTCATCTTCTTACGGGGGATTACTGCAGACTTCAAAATAACGGAGGTGCTGGCAGCCATGAAGTCAATGAAAGGGACAACAACTGGGAGTGATTTATTATTGGAGGTAAATGCATGTTTGGACAAGTTGGGACTGAAATGGGACAAACTTGTAGGCGTGACAACAGATGGTTGTCCAAATCTGATGGGGAAAAATGTTGGACTTTTGAAGAGAATGCAGGATAAAGTGACAGAAATGAACCCTGAGCAGAAATTAACATTTTTGCATTGTATTGTACATCAGGAAGTGTTGTGTAAGTCAGTATTAAAAATGAACCATGTTGTTGATGGCCCTCATTCCGAGTTGTTCGCTCGCTAGCTGCTTTTAGCAGCATTGCAAATGCTAGGCCACCGCCCTCTGGGAGTGTATCTTAGCTTAGCAGAATAGCAAACGAAAGATTAGCAAAACTGCTACTAAATAATTCTTTGCAGTTTCTGAGTAGCTCCAGACCTACTCCTAGATTGCGATCAGCTCAGTCCATTTAGTTCCTGGTTTGATGTCACAAACATGCCCTGCGTTCGGCCAGCCACTCCCCCGTTTCTCCAGACACTCACGCGTTTTTCCCTGACACGCCTGCGTTTTTTAGCACACTCCCGGAAAACGCTCACTTACCACCCAGAAACGCCCCTTTCCTGTCAATCATTCACCGATCAGCAGTGCGACTGAAAAGCGCTGCACGAACAACAGCAAAATTGGTACGTTTTTAGTTAAATAACTAAGTGCATGCGCCCTGCGTGCCTTGTGCATTTAGCAACAAATCGCAGTATTGTGAAAATCGGCAATGAGCGAACAACTCGGAATGACCACCGATGTTGTAACTAAAACAGTTAACTTCATCAGAGCAAGAGCACTGAATCACAGACAGTTTGTCGCACTTTTGGATTAAATTGAGACTGAACATCGTGACATCAGCTACCACACATCTGCCAGGTGGCTCAGTCTTGGAAAAGTGATAAAAGTTTTCTGGGACCTGAGAGAGGAGATCTTGGAGTTCTGTGTGAAGAAGGGAAATGACATCCCTCAGCTTTCAGATGCAGACTGGCTGGTAGACCTTGGTTTTGCTGTAGATGTGACTGCTCAGATGAATGAACTGAATGTCAAACTGCAATGCAAGGGCCTTTTTGTGCATGAAATGTAAAGCTCAGTGAAGGCTTTCATGAGAAAGTTGCAGCTTCTCTCAAGCCAAATGGCGGACAATATTCTCACTCACATGCCAACACTAAAGGAAGCCACACCATCAGCTGATCACCTCCACAGGTACACATCCATGTTAGAAGCACTGTATGGTGAGTTTTCAAGGTGATTTCAAGACTTCAAAACACTTGAGAGTGAAATAAACATGGGCCCTTATTCCGAGTTGTTCGCTCGCTAGCTGCTTTTAGTAGCATTGCACACGCTAAGCCGCCACCCTCTGGGAGTGTATCTTAGCTTAGCAGAATTGCGAACGAAAGATTAGCAGAATTGCGAATAGAAATTTCTTAGCAGTTTCTGAGTAGCTCCACACTTACTCTGCCACTGCGATCAGTTCAGTCAGTTTCGTTCCTGGTTTGACGTCACAAACACACCCAGCGTTCGCCCAGACACTCCCCCGTTTCTTCAGACACTCCCGCGTTTTTCCCAGAAACGCCAGCGTTTTTTCGCACACTCCCAGAAAACGGCCAGTTTCCGCCCAGAAACACCCACTTCCTGTCAATCACACTACGATCACCAGAACGATGAAAAAGCTTCGTTATGCCGTGAGTAAAATACCTAACTTTTGTGTAAAATAACTAAGCGCATGCGCTCTGCAAACCTTGCGCATGTGCAGTAAGCGACTAATCGCAGTATAGCGAAAATCGGCAACGAGCGAACAACTCGGAATGACCCCCCTGGTTTTTTCTCCCTTCACCTGCAGTGTGGATAATGCACCCAGTGATGTTCATATGGAACTCATTGACTTGCAGTCTGACACACTTCTGGCAGACCACTGCTTGACTTTTACTCTTCACTCAAAGAGGAGAACTTTCCACACATGAGGAGACATGCTCTGAGGATTTTAGTCCTCTTTGGATCTACCTACACATGTGAACAGACATTCTCAGTGATGAAGTTCAACAAATCCAGACACAGATCCTCTATCACTGATGATCACCTCTCAGCTATCCTTCGCATAGCCACCTCAGACATTCAGCCAGATTTCAGTGCTCTTGTTCAAGCCCAAGACAGAGTGGATTTTTCTCACTGAACAAGTGAACTGATAACATCAAAAGCATTTATTGCTTTTTGTCTAAAGTTGATCAGTTGCTTATCTTTAACATACCGCAAACACCTCTTTAGTATTTGTGAAGATTAACAAGTTAAAAATAAAATTAAACAGTGATGTAATGCTTGTTTTTTTTGTTTGTTTTTTAAATTCTTTATTTTGCGTGGCGAATTACAATAGGTAAACAATCATCGAGAGGGGGGACAAGCGGTCAGGAGGACCAACGTCCAACAGAAGCCACAATTTTAGAATAAGCAGTAAAAGTAGTCAAAAATAACATATCAGTAGTTAAGTATCCAATTTGGGGAGGGGACGGGAAGGGGGGGGGGGGGGGCAGGGAAAAGGGAAGACCACGACACAGGAATCCAACCACAGTAATTTTGCTGAGAATAGCGGGTACAGGGCAAGGATAGAGAATAAAAGCAAGTGAAGGACGAGAAGGAGGCAGAGGGAGGTCAGTAGGCGATGCCCATGGGTCTACGGAAGAGGCTAAGGACACGAGGGGGGAGGTGGTGGTCGACGTTCAGCGGTGAGCCAGGGGGCCCAAACCTGCTCAAAAATATGACCTCGATCATGAAGGTAGTACGTAATCTGGTCCATAGATGCAATATGCCAAATTTTGGTTTTAAGGGCTGAGAGAGAGGGAGGGGAGGGGTCTTTCCAGTTGAGGGCTATCAGTGATTTAGCCACGGTTAAAATATGTGTAGTCAGTTTACGGGAGAATTTATCAAGCGTCGGGGGGAAGGGGGGGGTAGCACAGCAGAAAGATCCAGGGATCTCTCAGCACGGGGGAGTTTAGGAGAGAGACGAGGAGGGAGTGGACTAGGTTCCAAAAGGGAATGATGGACGGGCATGTCCACCATATATGTAGCATGTCGCCTCTAGATCCGCAGTTCCTCCAGCAAGCAGGGGAAGTAGACGGAAAGAGTTTATGTAGCCTGTCCGGGGTATAGTACCAACGGTAGTAAATTTTGTAGGCCGACTCTTTGAAAGCGGTAGCAATGGAGCACTTAGCAATCCCCAGTCTCATGTCCTCCCAGTCTCCACCCTCCAGAGGGGGCCCAAGATCACGCTCCCAGGCGAGCTCGTGGGGGCAGGAGGAGGGAAGGGATGAATCCAGTAAAAGGGAGTAAAGTTGAGAGATTAAGCCTTTGGAGAGGGGAGAGTGTACGCATAAACTTTCCAATGGAGTGCGGGTTCGGAGGAGGGCAGGGAGCCCAAGAAGTGCTGGATTTGTAGGAATTGAAAGGGGCTAAGTGGATGCGAGGGGGTCTTCTGTTGTAAGTCAGGGAGGGACATCCATTGGCCCTGATCGGCAAAATCAGTTGGGAATTTAAAACCCAACGTTATCCATGTACGGAATCTCGTAGCCGAGTATCCAGGAGGAAACAAAGGGTTCTGCCAGATAGGGGTCAAGGGTGAGGGGGTAGTGGTAAGACCCATCTTCAAAGGGTAGGAGTCCCAAATTTTAAGATTAAATTTGATCGTGGGGAGGAGTTTGGAGGCTGGGGGTCGGGAGGTCGAGGGCAAACCCCAGAGGGGAGACAGGTCCGATAGGTTGAGATAGGCTGCTTCAATATCTAACCAGGAAGCAGATCCCGGGGGGGCATAAGAGGCAACAATATGGGAGAGGTGAGAGGCCAGATAGTAGAGTTTAATATCCGGAAGACCTCTGCCGCCCGTGGAGGTTGGTCGTTTTAGGGTATTGGCAGCAATGCGGGGAGGTCTGTGGTTCCAAATAAAACGCACGAGTGCGCGCTGGATAGCACGAAGAAAGGAGGCCGGGACTGCCACAGGGAGGGTCTGGAAAAGGTAGAGCCATTTGGGGATTATGTTCATTTTAACCGCAATGGTCAGCGAGCGTTTTGGTGAGGAGGGGTGGGAAGTTTTCTCTAAAGAGAGAGTCGTAGCGGGAGGTCACGTAAATCCCCAGGTATTTAATCCTCGTAGGCTGCCATTTAAAATTGAAATTGGCGCGAAGGGATTCAGCCTCACGGAGGGGGACGTGGAGCAACATGGCCTCGGATTTGGAATAATTGATCTTGTAGCCTGATACGAGGCTGTAAGAATGGAGGACTGAAAATAGGTTCGGGAGCGAGATAAGGGGCTGGGTTAAGGAAAGTAGGACGTCATCGGCGAAGAGGGAAATTTTGGGCTCGGTACGGCCCACTGGTATACCATGTATACCCTGGTGAGCTCTAATTTGAGAGGCGAGTGGCTCAATAACAAGGGCGAATATCAATGGTGACAGGGGGCAGCCCTGACGTGTACCATTCGATATGCTGACCGGGGCGGATGGGACCCCATTGATTAGGACTGTGGCGGAGGGGGAGGAGTATAGTGCCAGGACACCAGTGAGGAAGACACCCGACAAGCCGTAGGCCTCCAGGGCGGCTCTTAAGAAACTCCAGGAGATCCGGTCGAAAGCTTTTTCAGCATCCAAGGAGAGCATGATAGTGGGGGATCCCCTGGAGTTCGAGATATGTATAAGATCCATAGCGCGTCTGGTGTTATCTCTCACCTGGCGGCCCGGGACAAACCCCACTTGGTCGTAGTGGACAAGAGAAGGGAGATACGGGTTGAGGCGGTTAGCTAGAATTTTAGCAAAGATTTTAAGGTCCAGGTTCAGGAGAGATATAGGGCGGTAACTAGCGCAATTGAGGTCGTCCTTGCCTTCTTTAGGGATCACCACAATTCTAGCCTCCAACATCTCGGGAGGAAAGGAGTCGCCATGGATGACCTTATTAAACAGGGATTGAAGGTGGGGGGAGAGGAGATCGGAGAATTGTTTGTAGTAAAGAGCTGTAAACCCATCCGGGCCAGGAGATTTACCGATCTTTTGTGAGAGAATAGTCTGGGCAATTTCTTCCACCGAGATCTCGCTGTTAAGATGGTCCATGGCGTCTCGGGGCAATTTAGGCAGGTTGGAGGCCGAAAGAAAGTGAGAGATCAAGTCAGAGTAGGACTGGGAGGGGGGACCAGACGGGGGGTGAAAGATTATATAAATCATTGTAATAGGATTGAAAAGCCGCCCTAATGGCGGTAGGGTCATGGACTAACCGATTATGAGGATCTCTAATGGAAATATTATTAGTTTTGGCCCTAGCAGAGCGGAGTCGTGCCGCCAGGATCTTGTCCGCCTTATCCCCCTTCTCATAAAAAGACTGGCGAAGCCATTTGAGACGTTTAGCCTCCCGCCTGGAGAGTAGGAGGTCAAGTTCCGCCTTAACAGTACGGAGTTCGGGCAAGATGGCCTGATCGGAGGACGCCTTGTGCTGGGTCTCGAGGGTATGGAGTCGAATAGAAAGTCTATTAAACTGGGTATGGGATAGTTTCTTGGCCTTTGAGGCTAGGCTGATGATGTTCCCCCGGAGGACCGCCTTGTGTGCCAGCCAAAGAGTGGACCTGGAAGTGTCGGGGGAATCGTTCAGGGTAAAATAGTCAGAAAGCTTATCCCAAAGATGGGAGCGTGTCTCCGGGTTGTGAAGGAGAGAGTCGTTAAGGCGCCAAGTCATGGGGCGGGGGCGGGAGAGGAGACCCGAGAGGTCACAAGAGATAGGGGCATGGTCAGACCATATCAGTGGGTGTATATGGGCAGCATGGAGATTCAAGGCAAGTTCGTGGCTGAGCATGATCATATTGATGCAGGAGTAAGAGTTATGAGGAGCAGAGTAGAAGGTGTAGTCACGTGCTGCGGAATCATTAATCCTCCAGGAGTCGTAGAGAAGCTGGGATCGCATGAGACGGAGGAGGGATCCAGATCGGAGAGAGTCTGATGGGGAAGCAGAGGGGAGAGAGGGAGGGCGGTCCATGCTTGGGTTTAACACAGAGTTAAAATCTCCAGCTAGTATGAGGTCGCCCTGCCGGACTTGGGTGAGAAGCGTGTCTAGTCTTGCAAAGAACCGCTCCTGTCCCTGGTTAGGGGCATAGATGTTAACTAGGGTGCATAATTTGTGATTGAGTTTCCCCACCAACACAAGGAACCGGCTTCCTTGTCAGCGTGGGAGTCGAGGAGTTCAAAGGTGAGGTGACTGGCAAGTAGGATCGCGACTCCCCGCTTTTTGGCCGAGTGGTCACAGGCATGAAACGCGTCGGTACGGTTTACATTGTAGGGTAGGGTGGGCATCATGTAGGAAATGAGTCTCCTGAAGGAAGACCAGGTCACCTCTATGGAGTTTAAGGGTGGCAAAGAGCTTACCTCTCTTTTGAGGGCTATTCAGGCCCTTCACATTAAAGGAGAGTACCCGGAGACCCATGGGCAAGCAGTAAAGAGGAAGGCAGAATAGACGAAGAAGCAGAATAGAGAATAGCGTGGTCAGAAAGGAGGGGGGAAGGAAAGGACACCAGAGGGGGGGGGGGAGGGTAGGTGGTCATCCGGCGGTAGAGGCCAGGACCAGTGGTGCTGACAGGGGGAAGGGATGCTAGGTGTTGGGAGGGCACCTAGGTCAGCAAGGGGGCTCGAAGCCCAAAGGGGGCGCTGCCTGGCATCCAGGCGATGCATCACCAACCGCTTGGCGATGTCCAAGAGGCGGGCCCCCCCTGGAGGGACCTTCAAGGAAAGGCTGGAGAGAAAACAGGAGTGAAGAACAGGTGGAGCGCCAGCTCCAGAGAGGTATCTAGTGTTCATTCTAGCACCCTGCACCTTTCAAAATATGTGCAGTTCCTCTTTCCTGCCTGGGGTGTCACTCTCTGCTCTGGTGCTTCTCAGCACATTCTGGTCTGTATTTCTGTGCTGAGATACAGACCAGAGTGTTCTGAGAAGCACCAGAGCAGAGAGCAACACCCCAGGCAGGAAATAAGAACTGCATGGATTTTGAAAGGTGCAGGGTGCTAGAATGAACACTAGTATCGGAGAAGAGAAAGAAAAAGAAGCAGGAGAAAGAGGAAAAAGGGAACTAAGAACCATAAACAGAGTCACACCGTAACAAAGGGTAAAATCATAACAATTGAGAACCGACTAAGGGATCGGGGGGTGAGAACATGGGAGATCTAAAGATAAACAGCTCCCCAAGTAGGGAGTACGACCAGGAAAGGCCGACACAAACATAGGCAAGGTATAACAACTCAAAGAGCTACAAGTCCTTCAGGGAACTGGTGGAGGAGCCCAAGAGGCCGAAGATGCTGGAACCGTGAACCACTCCGAGCCGGGGGGCGGAGGCAGGTGCCGCTGCGTCCGGGGAGGCAGAGAGGAAGCAGAGGGATCCTGCATGGCGGTGTGGATACCCAGTTTGGAGAGCAGCGATTGAGCCTCGGATGGGTTTCTGGCTGTTAGTAGTTTCCCCTGGTGCCAAACCAGGATACGGAATGGGAAGCCCCAACGATACTTGACATTGTGCTGGGAGAGCAGGGAAGTAATGGGCTTAAAGTCCCTACGCTTGGCCAGGGTGAGGGGGGATAGGTCTTGGAAGATCTGCAGGGAGACATTTTGGAAAGTCACAGACCCCAATCGCCGTGCTTCTCTCATGACGGACTCTTTCGCGGTGAAGTAGTGCATTCGGAGAATGACGTCTCTAGGCTGAGAAGAGTCTTGGGAGCGGGGCCGAAGGGCTCGGTGTGCTCGGTCCAGGAGAAGGTGGTCTTCGGGGGTATCAGGTGACAGGAAGGTGAAAAGGCGCTTGAGGTAAAGTTCAAGGTGGGCCGCTTCAACGTCTTCTGGAATGCCCCGAATCCTGAGATTATTTCTAATTGCCCTATTATCCTGGTCCTCATGCTCCTCCCGCAGCTGGGCAACATCCTGTCGGAGTTGGTGGAAGTCAGTCTCAACAGTTAGCTGGAACGTCACCACCTCCTCCACTCGCCGCTCGAGTTGGTCCGTTCTGGAGCCAATTTTGGCAATATCAGACTTCAGGGAGTGGAGAGCCTGAACAGAGGTCTTGACATCCCGCACCTCTTTGAGGAGGGAGAGGAAGTCCCTGCAGGTAAGAGGCGTGAGGTCGTCGTCATCAGGGTCGGAGTCGGAGGTACCCTGGGGGTGTACGGGAGCGTCGGGCCCATTCTTGGCAGGGGTGCTCTTTTTGGTAAGGAATGGTGTGAGGTCCGATCCCTGTGGTTTTTTGCCACCTCTAGGCATCTTGTACGGTTAAGGAGGAGGGTAGATAGCCGGAAGGGGGGTAGAGATGGCGCTCCAGCAGTAAGGCTCAGGCCCAGGGGGGGTAAGGCGGGAGCATTAGAGAGATATCATAGCGAGGCCAGCAAGGCAGCGTGGGTGGGACAGGGCCGAGGAGCTCCGGCAGCCGGGAGGGCCCACGCGGTCCCGGAGGGGAGACCGCCAGCCAGAGATCACAGGAAATGGGCTGGTGCAATCCGCCCGTTAGCCCGTATGCAGGATCTGGGAGGATGAAGCCCGGCCACGGACCTGCCAATGACCGGGGTGGTGCCAACCTCCGGGAAACGAGGAGGGGTGAGAGGCCCCAGCAGCGGAGAATGTCGTCCCAGGCGCCGGGAGAGGCAGGGGCCCGCAGGGGTAACAGGCGTATGAAGGGTCAGAGGGCCACTGAAGTGCGGGCTCCAGGGGGCCCCAGGAGGAGGGCCAGTGCAGGGGGCCCAAGGCCAGGTGAAGTGCAGGCTCCACGGGGCCACTACAGGGGGGCCCCCAGCGCAGGGTCCCGGGTCGCTGGGTTGCCGAGGGGACAGAGGGCACCAGAGGGACGGGTACAGCAGCGCACTGAGGGCTCATAAAGTAGGGCCAGGGAAGGTGGACAAGAGGGCCCAGGGCACAGGCAGATTGGAGCAGCCCGCAGGATTCCACCGCAGGGCGGGTGTCTGACCGTCCACAGCTCTCCCCCCAGCCGCACAGCGCCCCCGGCTCTCACCTCCGCTCCGGCGGCGTCGGATCCTGGCTCCCAGCTGTGGAGGAGGACAGAGGTCCGTGGCGCCGGCGATGCTGCACCCCGGGCGGGAGAGGATGCGGGGGAGATCCAGAGCAGACTGGAGGAACCAGATAGGAGGTAGGCGACGGAGGTGCGGCCGGCGAGGCACAGATCGGCACCCCAGAACCGGAAGCAGGAGCCGCGTCCCGGCACTCGTTGGTAGGAGAGATCCCGGCTTCACCGAGACCCGCAGGCTGCAACCCGCACAGACAGGAGGTGTCTGCCGGCTCTGCGAACCTCGCAGGTCAGGGCAGGGGGACCCCAGTAGGAAGGATGGTGGGTCGTGGGGGGCCGCAGGTGAGCAGGAGGGACAGATATCAGAGGCCCGGGCAGGAGCTCCAGCTCCACACGTCCTGCTGCCTCAGAAGCCAGGCCACGCCCCCGCTTGTTTTTTGTTTTAAAGTAAACTGTTTATTACTTTTAGACTCTTTTGCATATTTTCCTCTTTGACCTACACCACAATTCATAAATTAAGTTCAAGTTATCTTTGGTTCGGCCCTCCAACACAGTTCAGATTTTCCATTTGGCCCCCAACAGAAATTAATTACCCACCCCTGTCCTACGCCGATCGCTAACAAGGTTACCGGCTGCACTAAACACTCTTTCGGAGTACACACTGGAGGGGGGGCAACTTAGGTAAAATAAAGCCAGTTTGTGCAAGGGCCTCCAAATTGCCTCTTTTTCCTGCCAGTATACGTACGGACTGTCTGACATGCCTACAGTGATGCTGTCACTCATATAATCCTCCACCATTCTTTTAATGGTGACAGAATCATATGCAGTGACAGTAGACGACACGTCAGTAATCCTCCAGTCCGGACCAGATGTCAGTTATCGCTCCTGACTGCCCTGCATCACCGCCAGCGGGTGGTTTTGGAAATGTTATCCTTTTCCTGGCGGCTCCAGTAGCGGTAGAAAAAGAAGGAGTAGCTGTTGGCGGGTCATGTTCCGCTTGACTTGACAATTGTCTCACCAGCAGGTCTTTGAACATCTGCAGACTTGTGTCTGCCGGAAAGAGAGATACAACGTAGGCTTTAAACCTAGGATCGAGCATGGTGGCCAAAATGTAGTGCTCTGATTTCAACAGATTGACCACCCGTGAATCCTGGTTAAGCGAATGAAGGGCTTCATCCACAAGTCTCACATGCCCAGCGGAATCACTCCATTTTAGCTCCTCCTTCAATCTCTCCGGCTGCTTCTGCAAAAGCCTGATGAGGGGAATGACCTGACTCAGGCTGGCAGTGTCTGAACTGACTTCACGTGTGGCAAGTTCAAAGGGTTGCAGAACCTTGCACAACGTTGAAATCATTCTCCACTGCACTTGAGTCAGGTGCATTCCCTCTCCTTTGCCTATATCGTAGGCAGATGCATAGGCTTGAATGGCTTTTTGCTGCTCCTCCATCCTCTGAAGCATATAGAGGGTTGAATTCCACCTCGTTACCACATCTTGCTTCAGCTGATGGCAGGGCATGTTCAGGAGTGTTTGCTGGTGCTCCAGTGTTTGGCACGTGGTGGCTGAATGCCGAAAGTGGCCGGCAAGTCTTCTGGCCACCGACAGCATCTCTTGCACGCCCCTGTCATTTTTAAAAAAAATTCTGCACCACCAAATTCCTTGTATGTGCAAAACATGGGACGTGCTGGAATTTGCCCACATGTAATGCACGCACAATATTGGTGGCGTTGTCCGATGTCACAAATCCCCAGGAGAGTCCAATTGGGGTAAGCCAATCTGCGATGATGTTCCTCAGTTTCCGTAAGAGGTTGTCAGCTGTGTGCCTCTTATGGAAAACGGTGATACAAAGCGTAGCCTGCCTAGGAACGAGTTGGCGTTTGCGAGATGCTGCTACTGGTGGTGCCGCCACTGCTGTTGTTGCTGCGGGAGGCAATGCATCTACCCAGTGGGCTGTCACAGTCATATAGTCCTTAGTCTGCCCTGCTCCACTTGTCCACATGTCCGTGGTTAAGTGGACATTGGGTACAACTGCATTTTTTTAGGACACTGGTGACTCTTTTTCTGACGTCTGTGTACATTCTCGGTATCGCCTGCCTAGAGAAGTGGAACCTAGATGGTATTTGGCACCGGGTACACACTACCTCAAGCAATTCTCTAAGTCTCTGTGAACTAACGGCGGATACCGGACGCACGTCTAACACCAACATAGTTGTCAAGGCCTGAGTTATCTGCTTTGCAACAGGATGACTGCTGTGATATTTCATCTTCCTCGCAAAGGACTGTTGGACAGTCAGCTGCTTACTGGAAGTAGTACAAGTGGTCTTCCGACTTCCCCTCTGGGATGACGATTGACTCCCAGCAGCAACAACAGCAGCGCCAGCAGCAGTAGGCGTTACACTCAAGGATCCATCGGAGGAATCCCAGTTAGGAGGGACTCGTCAGACTTGCCAGGGACATGGCCTGCAGGACTATTGGAGTTCCTGTCTAAGGAGGAAATTGACATTGAGGGAGTTTGTGGTGTGGTTTGCAGGAGCTTGGGTACAAGAGGAAGAAGGGATTTAGTTGTCAGTGGACTGCTTCCGCTGTCACCCAAAGTTTTTGAACTTGTCAATGACTTCTGATGAATACGCTCCAGGTGACGTATAAGGGAGGATGTTCCTAGGTGGTTAACGTCCTTACCCCTACTTATTACAGCTTGACAAAGGCAACACACGGCTTGACACCAGTTGTCCGCATTTCTGTTGAAATAATTCCACACCGAAGAGGTGGGTTTTTTTTGTATTTTGGCCAGGCATGTCAATGGCCTTATTCATCCCACGGACAACAGGTGTCTCCCCGAGTGCCTGACTTAAACAAACCACCTCTCCATCAGAATCCTCCTTGTCAATTTCCTCCTCAGCACCAGCAACACCCATATCCTCATCCTGGTGTACTTCAACAGTGACATCTTCAATTTGACTATCAGGAACTGGACTGTGGGTGCTCCTTCCAGCACTTGCAGGGGGCGTGCAAATAGTGGAAGGAGCCACCTCTTCCCGTCCAGTGTTGGGAAGGTCAGGCATCGCAACCGACACAATTGGACTCTCCTTGGGGATTTGTGATTTAGAAGAACGCACAGTTCTTTGCTGTGCTTTTGCCAGCTTAACTCTTTTCATTTTTCTAGCGGGAGGATGAGTGCTTCCATCCTCATGTGAAGCTGAACCACTAGCCATGAACATAGGACAGGGCCTCAGCTGTTCCTTGCCACTCTGTGTCGTAAATGGCATATTGGCAAGTTTACGCTTCTCTTCAGAGGCTTTTAATTTAGATTTTTGGGTCATTTTACTGAACTATTGTTTTTTGGATTTTACATGCTCTCTACTATGACATTGGGCATCGGCCTTGGCATACGATGTTGATGGCATTTCATCGTCTCGGCCATGACTAGTGGCAGCAGCTTCAGCACTAGGTGGAAGTGGATCTTGATCTTTCCCTATTTTACCCTCCACATTTTTGTTCTCCATTTTTTAATGTGTGGAATTATATGCCAGTAATATATCTATAATTAGACGGCAGTAATTTCTGGAATTAGATACCACTAGATAGATACCAGATACCACTGTGACTGGAATGATGATGACCTATGCACAGTGACAGGACACTACCACAGCACCTTACAGCAACAAGGTGCAGCACAAGACACTGGACTTTTAGTCACCACAATGCAGCACTGATACTGAGCACAGATATTGAGCACTGTTCAGGATAATAGAACTGACACGGAGCAGCAAAATACAGCAATGGACTACTGTACTGTACTACTATATACTGGTCACCACAATGCAGCAATGATAATAATGAGCACAGATATTGAGCACTCTTCAGGATAGTAGAACTGACACTGGGCAGCGAGAACAGCACTGGACTGCTGTACTGTACTATTATATACTGGTCAGTGGTCACCACAATGCAGCAATGATAATATGAGCACAGATATTGAGCACTGTTCAGGATAATAGAACTGACACTGGGCAGCGAAAACAGCACTGGACTACTGTACTGTACTACTATATACTGGTCACCACAATGCAGCAATGATAATAATGAGCACATATATTGAGCACTGTTCAGGATAATAGTACTGATACTGGGCAGCGAGAACAGCACTGGACTGCTGTACTGTACTACTATATACTGGTCAGTGGTCACCACAATGCAGCAATGATAATATGAGCACAGATACTGAGCACTGTTCAGGATAATAGAACTGACACTGGGCAGCGAAAACAGCACTGGACTACTGTACTGTACTACTATATACTGGTCACCACAATGCAGCAATGATAATAATGAGCACAGATATTGAGCACTGTTCAGGATAATAGAACTGACACGGAGCAGCAAAATACAGCAATGGACTACTGTACTTTACTACTATATACTGGTCACCACAATGCAGCACTGATACTGAGCACAGATATTGAGCTGATATTTAGCTGATATTGGGCTATTCAGGCAGAGAACGTAGCCACGTCCTCTCCGCTCAATCTTCAATGCACGAGTGAAAATGGCGGCAACGCGCGGCTCTTTATATGGAATCCGAATCTCGCGAGACTCCGACAGCGGGATGATGACGTTTTCCCCCGTTCGGGTTTTGCAAGTAAGGCGGGAAGAACTGAGGCTGCCTCGGACCCGTGTAAACCACGTGAAGTTCGGGGGGGGTTAGGATCTCGACGAACCAAACCTGCTCATCTCTAGTGCTCACCCACATATATGTCTGATATCCTGTCACCATTTGTAAGAATTAAATCTAATATTGAGTCTTTGCGAGTGGGCTCCCTCACCAATTGATTGAGAGATGCTCCCTGTAAGGAATGTAGTAATTTTCCACTTGTAGCTGATCTTGCAAAAGAAAAGACCCCTCCCAATTTACATCAATTAAATTAAAGTCTCCCATGATTATGACTTCTCCCTTTAAAGCCATTTTAGTGATGTCCAACAATAGGTTCCTGATATACAGTATCTTTAACGGTTTAGGAAGTGTAAGCCAAGTAAGCTCTAGGACGGCCATATTTTCTTTGATTTGCTTCATTGAAATTGTCACTGCTCAGCTCTCATTTGTAATACATTAATGTTTCACACACCTTAACCTGTCTTGACAAATACTCTATAGAATTGTGCAAACTGCATCAAAATCTGGCAAATGGTTCTCGAGAAGAATCAGACAGACAGTCTACTGAGGACTTTATTTTTTACTATATATACTGTGTGTTCCCAATGGTCAGAATCCCAACAGATCCTGGAGGTAAGCAGTGGTATTCTGGTTAGTGTTAAGGTGGGTACACACTAGTAGATATATCTGCAGATCAATTGATCTGCAGATATATCTATGTACGGATCGGGCAGTGTGCTGTGCATACACACTGCCCGATCCGTCGGGGGACTGACGTCATGAACTGGGCGGGCGGGCGGGCGGCGGGCGCCCGCCCAGTTCACGTGTCAATCACCGCCGGCCGCCGCAGCATGTGTACGGGCGGTCGGACGACCGCCCCATACACACACAGCGACGCGCCAATATATCGTTAGATATATTGGCCGTCGGCTGTGCTGCGCAGCCGACGCGATACGTCTGTGAACGACGGAGTTCACAGACGTATCGGCCATACACACTGGCCGACGGTCCCGCGATATATCGGCCGTTCAGGAGAACGGCCGATATATCGACCAGTGTGTACGGGCCTTTAGGTACTAGGGAGAGACTAAGGTTAGGCTGTGTGGTTGGGGTATGTTAGGTTAGGCTGCGGAGAGGACAGTTAGGATTATACTGCAGGAGGATGAGGTTAGGCAGCCAGAGGGGTGGGTTAGAGTTAGGATTAGGGGTAGGGTGAAAATACTTAAAGCAATCAGTTGGGATTCTGGCTGTCAGGATCCCAACTGCCGGGACTTCATACTCAACTCTCAATAATAGAAGCTATGTTTTACTGAAAAGAGAAGTAGAAAAATTAAATAAGATGCACTTCTCTGACCTCTCTGAAGTAAACGTACTGAATAGATGTTAAAGCTATTTTGATGACCTAAAAGTTATACAGTAAGAAGTTCGAAACTGCGCAGGCAAAACTGAAATCCCAGAATCAGCAATTTATGATTTTCTGCCATTTTTTGTAATAGACTTCTAATTTTTGTTCTTTACACCCAGAAATGAGTCACCTTGTGCAATAATCTTGTCAAATTGCTTGAATTGCACATTTTAACTCAAGAGGTTAGTCACCCAACTTTCCAGAAACAAACTATATACTTTTCACTCTGCTGATTCAGAAATGGAACAGATCAATCAGATGTAGTTTAGCTGGCTGACACTGGCTTGGATTCTATTAGCGGACACTTGATATGTAATGTAATCAGTAGCAGTGTGGGTGAACACAGACTGAGCTGTACTCTTGAAAGGTTTAGCCTTCCCAGAGATAGCTGTGCCTTTCCACTCTGATGCAGGGATCCGAGCTTTACCAAATGGCTAGCTGGAGGTGTCATTAAAAATTTACAGGGAGAAACAAAGGTGTGCTCCAGTATCTTGTGTTGCCCTTCTCTTCTGTTACTTTAGCAGACAAAGGGTATTAAATCTACTTCATGAATAATGTGTTATGCAATATACTGGCTGAATATTTAATGCTGCAAGGTAATAACATTAAGATAGATATTTTGCAATCTTAAAATGTCACGCTGTACCCAGCTGAGCAATGTGTACTGATTGTAGTATAGCTGAATCTAAATTATACTGTATATAATTCAGATTCACACTGCATTGCACCCAATATACCGCTAACCCTTTACACACAGGTGTGGTTTACATTATTTTCCATCACATTATTCTGACAGATACTTGTATTTTATTAGCCTTTGTGTCTTCCCATCAGAAATACATGGACATTTGGAATGACTACAGATAGTTTGCATTATTTCCTTCATTTCTTTATAAATAAGGGTTATCAGTTATTTGCACCACTGTATGCTGCGGGTCATTTTTTAAACAGTGTCACAGCTTTCCATACGCATTAGGTTTTTTCACATTTTCATTTGGACTACTGCAGTAAAGAAGATTCCCATTTCAACAGTTGTGAGGTTTATGAATTTCATTACATTTTTATTTTATTGAAAATTCAGTTTTTGCATTTATTAATAACTGTCAATGCACTATTCTCTCTTGTGTACATGATACTTCATTGCATTATTATATTGTACAAATATGGTAATGCTTAGCACTGGCAAGCAGCGGCAGAGTTTACCCCTCCCAGTAAAATCTGACACCACTGCGCAGTGAAACAACAGATAGAGAGGGGGGGGGTTTGCAAATCCCCACCCGTAAATTCCCTTCCGCTCAGTGAGCCAGATGCAATCTGTAACTGCTACACTGTGATTAGCAGTGACTTCCTACTGGAAGTGCTACCTATCAGTCACCCGCAGGACAGGCAGTGCCACTGGGAGGTGTTTCCTCCCTCTGGGACTGCCAGACTGGGCTGTGATTAGCAGAGAGCTGGCTTCCTGTAGGAAGCCACTCCCTGCCTTTCAGCCCTAGCTAGCTTATATGGGCTGTAGCCGATACAGTCCATAGAAGTCAGAATTTTGCTCATGCGCAGCACAACTACCGCAGTGACATGCGGTTGGATGAGGCAGAGCCTTTACTGTCATACTAACATTTGTGACAGAGTTTTGACTGTATAAAGTATATCAAAAATACAAAGAATATGTTAGAAATATCTCCTTTGCATTATTCTAATCATTTTTATTGCCAAAATTCTGGAGTAAAAAGTCTATGGCAGGTGAGGCAGTGCCTCACCAGCCTAACTTTTCTGCACATCTCTGATAAAAACTCACCAAATTTCCAGGAGTTTATACTGTGGCACCTGTGTGTAATGCCCAAATGTACTCTTTGGGGGTCATTCCGAGTTGATCGCTAGCTGCTGTTGTTCGCAGCGCAGAGATCAGGCTAAAGATCAGATTTTCTGCACATGCGTATGGGCCGCAGTGCGCACGCGCGACGTACTTTCACAAAAAACTATGCAGTTTTACACAAGGTCGAGCGACTTTTTTCAGTCGCACGGCTGATCGGTGAGTGATTTACATGAATGGGGCAGTTCTGGGAGGTAACTGACTGTTTTCCGGGAGTGTGCTAAACAACGCAGGCATGTCAGATGATAACGCAGGCATGCCTGGGGAAACAGGGGAGTGGCTGGCCGAACGCAGGGCGTGTATGTGACGTCAAAACAGGAACTAAATAGTCTGCAGTGATCGCAAGGTAGGAGTAGGTCTGCAGCTACTCAGAAACTGCATGAAAATATTTTGGAGCAGTTCTGCTAACCTTTCGTTCGCACTTCTGCTAAGATACACTCCCAGAGGGCGGCGGCTTAGCGTTTGCACTGCTGCTAAAAGCAGCTAGCGAGCGATCAACTCAGAATGAGGGCCCTTGGCTCATAAATTGTGTGTAAATCTGGCTCTGGTGCTAGCCAGTGCATCCTGGGCCATTTACCTCACCGCACGTCTCTGCACCACCGTTCCTGTACATGCGCTGGTCCCAGGACCTGTCAGCTACATTGTGCAAATCCCGGTAACCGGATGGCGGCGGGAGCAGACAGCAGGGACCAGGCAGCATGGCCAGTAGCAGCCCTACTTCTCCATCCAGGTAGGAGCTGCCACTGCTGGCAAGTCACATTTAGGCATAAGAATACTCATTCGTACGCTTGATACACTCCTGGTACAATACTTTTGTTTTGGAGATCCAACTAAGCCTAAATTAGCTTATTTTTTCTTATTTTTCCCCTGAAAGGTCCAAACAGTGCCAGCATGTATTAGGATCCAAGTGGCAGGGCACAGTGGTAGGCTCAACGTGTTTCGCTGGTATAGTTTGACCAGCTTTCTCAGGAGCATGCACAAGGCACTAAGAAAAATGATATAGAATATGATAGTGTAGTATGTTAAACAGCAAACATTTTTAAGTCCAAGGGATCAAACACAGCATAAAAATGCACAATATAAAATAGGAGGATTCACTTCCTACTGGGCATCAGATGAAACAGGCACATAAGAGGACTCAGAGGGCACCCAGATCAACATCCTATGGTATGCAACAATAATGTTGTTGTTTTTTTTAGTGATGAGCGGGTTCGGTTTCTCGGAAACCGAACCCCCCCGAACTTCAGCCTTTTTACACGGGTCCGAGCCGTGCTCGGATTCTCCCGTGTGGCTCGGGTAAACCGAGCGCGCCCGAACGTCATCATCCCGCTGTCGGATTCTCGCGAGACTCGGATTCTATATAAGCAGCCGCGCGTCGCCGCCATTTTCACACGTGCATTGAGATTGATAGGGAGAGAACGTGGCTGGCGTCCTCTCCGTTATAGTAGAAAAGAGTGACTTAGTTATAATTGTGGGGAGGATTGGGGACGGGGAGCAGCTGTTAGGGAGTACAGTGCAGGGTTTTGATTATAATACCACCAGTGAGTTTAATCCGTTGTTTCTCTGCCTGAAAAAAACGCTCCACCATATCTGTGCTCAGTGTGCTGCACTGCTGCATGATATATCTGTGCTGAGTGCACTGCTCACACTGCCTAATTGTGGGGACTGGGGAGCAGTTATAGCAGGAGTACAGTGCACAGTTTTGCTGACAGTGACCACCAGTCCAGTATACGTTTGTCTGCCTGAAAAACACTCCTGTGGTGGCTTTTTTTTTCTTCATACTAGTTTAGCAGTCTGCTGACAGTGTCCACCAGGTCCGTTATTATTATACAGTATATTATATATATATATATAGCAGTATGGTAGGCCACGGCTGTACCTACCTCTGTGTCGTCAGTCGTCGTCCATAAGTAATATAATACTATACTATCCATCCAGCTACATTGTATACCTGTGGTGGCTTTTTTTTTCTTCATACTAGTTAAGCAGTCTGCTGACAGTGTCCACCAGGTCCGTTATTAAAATACAGTATATTATATATATATATAGCAGTACGGTAGGCCACGTCTGTACCTACCTCTGTGTCGTCAGTCGTCGTCCATAAGTAATATAATACTATACTAGCCATCCATCTACATTGTATACCTGTGGTGGCTTTTTTTTTCTTCATACTAGTTTAGCAGTCTGCTGACAGTGTCCACCAGGTCCGTTATTATATTATACAGTATATTATATATATATAGCAGTACGGTAGGCCATGGCTGTACCTACCTCTGTGTCATCAGTCGTCGTCCATAAGTAATATAATACTATACTATCCATCCATCTACATTGTATACCTGTGGTGGCTTTTTTTTTCTTCATACTAGTTTAGCAGTCTGCTGACAGTGTCCACCAGGTCCGTTATTATATTATACAGTATATTATATATATATATAGCAGTACGGTAGGCCACGGCTGTACCTACCTCTGTGTCGTCACTCGTCCTCCATAAGTAATATAATACTATACTATCCATCCATCTACATTGTATACCTGTGGTGGCTTTTTTTTTCTTCATACTAGTTTAGCAGTCTGCTGACAGTGTCCACCAGGTCCGTAATTATATTATACAGTATATTATATATATATAGCAGTACGGTAGGCCACGGCTGTACCTACCTCTGTGTCGTCAGTCGTCGTCCATAAGTAATATAATATAATACTATACTATCCATCCATCTACATTGTATACCTGTGGTGGCTTTTTTTCCCTTCATACTAGTTTAGCAGTCTGCTGACAGTGTCCACCAGGTCCGTTATTATATTATACAGTATATTATATATATATAGCAGTACGGTAGGCCACGGCTGTACCTACCTCTGTGTCGTCAGTCGTCGCCCATAAGTAATATAATACTATACTATCCATCCATCTACATTGTATACCTGTGGTGGCTTTTTTTTTCTTCATACTAGTTTAGCAGTCTGCTGACCATGTCCACCAGGTCCGTTATTATATTATACAGTATATTATATATATATAGCAGTATGGTAGGCCACGCCTGTACCTACCTCTGTGTCGTCAGTCGTCGTCCATAAGTAATATAATACTATACTATCCATCCATCTACATTGTATACCTGTGGTGGTTTTTTTTTTCTTCATACTAGTTTAGCAGTCTGCTGACAGTGTCCACCAGGTCCGTTATTATTATTAGTGATGAGCGGGTTCGGTTTCTCGGAAACCGAACCCCCCCGAACTTCAGCCTTTTTACACGGGTCCGAGCCGTGCTCGGATTCTCCCGTGTGGCTCGGGTAAACCGAGCGCACCCGAACGTCATCATCCCGCTGTCGGATTCTCGCGAGACTCGGATTCTATATAAGCAGCCGCGCGTCGCCGCCATTTTCACACGTGCATTGAGATTGATAGGGAGAGGACGTGGCTGGCGTCCTCTCCGTTATAGTAGAAAAGAGTGACTTAGTTATAATTGTGGGGAGGATTGGGGACGGGGAGCAGCTGTTAGGGAGTACAGTGCAGGGTTTTGATTATAATACCACCAGTGAGTTTAATCCGTTGTTTCTCTGCCTGAAAAAAACGCTCCACCATATCTGTGCTCAGTGTGCTGCACTGCTGCATGATATATCTGTGCTGAGTGCACTGCTCACACTGCCTAATTGTGGGGACTGGGGAGCAGTTATAGCAGGAGTACAGTGCACAGTTTTGCTGACAGTGACCACCAGTCCAGTATACGTTTGTCAACTGAAAAACACTCCTGTGGTGGCTTTTTTTTTCTTTATACTAGTTTAGCAGTCTGCTGACAGTGTCCACCAGGTCCGTTATTATTTTACAGTATATTATATATATATATATATATATATATATATATATATATATATATATATATATAGCAGTACGGTAGGCCACGGCTGTACCTACCTCTGTGTTGTCAGTCGTCGTCCATAAGTAATATAATACTATACTATCCATCCATCTACATTGTATACCTGTGGTGGCTTTTTTTTTCTTCATACTAGTTTAGCAGTCTGCTGACAGTGTCCACCAGGTCCGTTATTATTATACAGTATATTATATATATATATAGCAGTACGGTAGGCCACGGCTGTACCTACCTCTGTGTCGTCACTCGTCCTCCATAAGTAATATAATACTATACTATCCATCCATCTACATTGTATACCTGTGGTGGCTTTTTTTTTCTTCATACTAGTTTAGCAGTCTGCTGACAGTGTCCACCAGGTCCGTTATTATATTATACAGTATATGATATATATATAGCAGTACGGTAGGCCACGGCTGTACCTACCTCTGTGTCGTCAGTCGTCGTCCATAAGTAATATAATACTATACTATCCATCCATCTACATTGTATACCTGTGGTGGCTTTTAGTTGTGCGCATTAAAATATGGAGAACAAAAATGTGGAGGTTAAAAAAATAGGGAAAGATTAAGATCCACTTCCACCTCGTGCTGAAGCTGCTGCCACTAGTCATGGCCGAGACGATGAAATGCTATCAACGTCGTCTGCCAAGGCCGATGCTCAATGTCATAGTACAGAGCATGTAAAATCCAAAACACAAAAGATCAGTAAAAAAATGACCCAAAAATTAAAAGCGTCTGAGGAGAAGCGTAAACTTGCCAATATGCCATTTACGACACGGAGTGGCAAGGAACGGCTGAGGCCCTGGCCTATGTTCATGGCTAGTGGTTCAGCTTCACATGAGGATGGAAGCACTCATCCTCTCGCTAGAAAAAAGAAAAGACTTAAGGTGGCAAAAGCACAGCAAAGAACTGTGCGTTCTTCGAAATCACAAATCCCGTAGGAGAGTCCAATTGTGTCGGTTGCGATGCCTGACCTTCCCAAAACTGGACGGGAAGAGCTTGCGCCTTCCACCATTTGCACGACCCCTACAAGTGCTGGAAGGAGCACCCGCAGTCCAGTTCCTGATAGTCAAATTGAAGATGTCAGTGTTGAAGTACACCAGGATGAGGATATGGGTGTTGCTGGCGCTGGGGAGGAAATTGACAAGGAGGATTCTGATGGTGAGGTGGTTTGTTTAAGTCAGGCACCCGGGGAGACACCTGTTGTCCGTGGGACGAATATGGCCATTGACATGCCTGGTCAAAATACAAAAAAAATCAGCTCTTCGGTGTGGAATTATTTCAACACAAATACGGACAACAGGTGTCAAGCCGTGTGTTGCCTTTGTCAAGCTGTAATAAGTAGGGGTAAGGACGTTAACCACCTCGGAACATCCTCCCTTATACATCACCTGCAGCGCATTCATCATAAGTCAGTGACAAGTTCAAAAACTTTGGGCGACAGCGGAAGCAGTCCACTGACCAGTAAATCCCTTCCTCTTGTAACCAAGCTCCCGCAAACCACACCACCAACTCCCTCAGTGTCAATTTCCTCCTTACCCAGGAAAGCCAATAGTCCTGCAGGCCATGTCACTGGCAAGTCTGACGAGTCCTCTACTGCCTGGGATTCCTCCGATGCATCCTTGAGTGTAACGCCTACTGCTGCTGGCGCTGCTGTTGTTGCTGCTGGGAGTCGATCGGCATCCCAGAGGGGAAGTCGGAAGACCACTTGTACTACTTCCAGTAAGCAATTGACTGTCCAACAGTCCTTTGCGAGGAAGATGAAATATCACAGCAGTCATCCTGCTGCAAAGCGGATAACTGAGGCCTTGGCAGCCTGGGCGGTGAGAAACGTGGTTCCGGTATCCATCGTTACTTCAGAGCCAACTATAGACTTGATTGAGGTACTGTGTCCCCGGTACCAAATACCATCTAGGATCCATTTCTCTAGGCAGGCGATACCGAGAATGTACACAGACCTCAGAAAAAGAGTCACCAGTGTCCTAAAAAATGCAGTTGTACCCAATGTCCACTTAACCACGGACATGTGGACAAGTGGAGCAGGGCAGACTCAGGACTATATGACTGTGACAGCCCACTGGGTAGATGTATTGCCTCCCGCTGCAAGAACAGCAGCGGTGGCACCAGTAGCAGCATCTCGCAAACGCCAACTCGTTCCTAGGCAGGCTACGCTTTGTATCACCGCTTTCCAGAATACGCACACAGCTGAAAACCTCTTACGGCAAGTGAGGAAGATCATCGCAGAATGGCTTACCCCAATGGGACTCTCCGGGGGATTTGTGGCATCGGACAACGCCAGCAATATTGTGCGTGCATTACATCATGGCAAATTCCAGCACGTCCCATGTTTTGCACATACCTTGAATTTGGTGGTGCAGAATTATTTAAAAAACGACAGGGGCGTGCAAGAGATGCTGTCGGTGGCCAGAAGAACTGCGGGCCACTTTCGGCGTACAGGCACCGCATACAGAAGACTGGAGCACCACCAAAAATGCCTGAACCTGCCCTGCCATCATCTGAAGCAAGAGGTGGTAACGAGGTGGAATTCAACCCTCTATATGCTTCAGAGGATGGAGGAGCAGCAAAAGGCCATTCAAGCCTATACATCTGCCCACGATATAGGCAAAGGAGGTGGAATGCACCTGTCTCAAGCGCAGTGGAGAATGATTTCAACGTTGTGCAAGGTTCTGCAACCTTTTGAACTTGCCACACGTGAAGTCAGTTCAGACACTGCCAGCCTGAGTCAGGTCATTCCCCTCATCAGGCTTTTGCAGAAGAAGCTGGAGACATTGAAGGAGGAGCTAAAACAGAGCGATTCCGCTAGGCATGTGGGACTTGTGGATGGAGCCCTTCATTCGCTTAACCAGGATTCACGGGTGGTCAATCTGTTGAAATCAGAGCACTACATTTTGGCCACCGTGCTCGATCCTAGATTTAAAACCTACCTTGTATCTCTCTTTCCGGCAGACACAAGTCTGCAGGGGTTCAAAGACCTGCTGGTGAGAAAATTGTCAAGTCAAGCGGAACGTGACCCGTCAACAGCTCCTCCTTCACATTCTTCCGCAACTGGGGGTGCGAGGAAAAGGCTAAGAATTCCGAGCCCACCCGCTGGCGGTGATGCAGGGCAGTCTGGAGCGAGTGCTGACATCTGGTCCGGACTGAAGGACCTGCCAACGATTACTGACATGTCGTCTACTGTCACTGCATATGATTCTCTCACCATTGAAAGAATGGTGGAGGATTATATGAGTGACCGCATCCAAGTAGGCACGTCAGACAGTCCGTACGTATACTGGCAGGAAAAAGAGGCAATTTGGAGGCCCTTGCACAAACTGGCTTTATTCTACCTAAGTTGCCCTCCCTCCAGTGTGTACTCCGAAAGAGTGTTTAGTGCCGCCGCTCACCTTGTCAGCAATCGGCGTACAAGGTTACTTCCAGAAAATGTGGAGAAGATGATGTTCATTAAAATGAATTATAATCAATTCCTCCGTGGAGACATTCACCAGCAGCAATTGCCTCCAGAAAGTACACGGGGACCTGAAATGGTGGATTCCAGTGGGGACGAATTAATAATCTGTGAGGAGGGGGCTGTACACAGTGAAAGGGGTGATGAATCGGACGATGATGATGAGGTGGACATCTTGCCTCTGTAGAGCCAGTTTGTGCAAGGAGAGATTGATTGCTTCTTTTTTGGTGGGGGCCCAAACCAACCAGTCATTTCAGTCACAGTCGTGTGGCAGACCCTGTCGGTGAAATGATGGGTTCGTTAAAGTGTGCATGTCCTGTTTATACAACATAAGGGTGGGTGGGAGGGCCCAAGGACAATTCCATCTTGCACCTCTTTTTTCTTTCATTTTTCTTTGCGTCATGTGCTGTTTGGGGAGTATTATTTTGAAGGGTCATGTGCTGTTTGTGGAGTATTTTTTTGAAGGGCCATCCTGCGTGACACTGCAGTGCCACTCCTAGATGGGCCAGGTGTTTGTGTCGGCCACTAGGGTCGCTTAGCTTAGTCACACAGCTACCTCATTGCGCCTCTTTTTTTCTTTGCGTCATGTGCTGTTTGGGGAGTATTTTTTTGAAGGGCCATCCTGCGTGACACTGCAGTACCACTCCTAGATGGGCCAGGTGTTTGTGTCGGCCACTAGGGTCGCTTAGCTTAGTCACACAGCTACCTCATTGCGCCTCTTTTTTTCTTTGCGTCATGTGCTGTTTGGGGAGTATTTTTTTGAAGGGCCATCCTGCGTGACACTGCAGTGCCACTCCTAGATGGGCCAGGTGTTTGTGTCGGCCACTAGGGTCGCTTAGCTTAGTCACACAGCTACTTCATTGCGCCTCTTTTTTTACTTTGCGTCATGTACTGTTTGGGGAGTATTTTTTTGAAGGGCCATCCTGCGTGACACTGCAGTGCCACTCCTAGATGGGCCAGGTGTTTGTGTCGGCCACTAGGGTCGCTTAGCTTAGTCACACAGCTACCTCATTGCGCCTCTTTTTTTCTTTGCGTCATGTGCTGTTTGGGGAGTATTTTTTTGAAGGGCCAACCTGTCTGACACTGCAGTGCCACTCCAAGATGGGCCAGGTGTTTGTGTCGGCCACTTGTGTCGCTTAGCTTAGCCATCCAGCGACCTCGGTGCAAATTTTAGGACTAAAAATAATATTGTGAGGTGTGAGGTGTTCAGAATAGACTGAAAATGAGTGGAAATTATGGTTATTGAGGTTAATAATACTATGGGATCAAAATGACCCCCAAATTCTATGATTTAAGCTGTTTTTTAGGGTTTTTTGAAAAAAAACACCCGAATCCAAAACACACCCGAATCCGACAAAAAAAATTCGGTGAGGTTTTGCCAAAACGCGTTCGAACCCAAAACACGGCCGCGGAACCGAACCTAAAACCAAAACACAAAACCCGAAAAATTGCCGGTGCACATCACTAGTTTTTTTAAAGCAAGTAAGATAAAGCAAGTAGAACCTGGTAAGGCCATGCAATTAAACTGAATTAGACCATGCAATAGCTGGAATGATTGGTGGTAGATTGGTGTCAACATCTCCTATATATTTGCCTTGTGACTCTGTGCCTGCAGTTCTAACGCTGGGTGGAGTCACAGGGCTGGGAGGAGTTAGCAGCTCCTGCCCTGTCCCAGCACACCACTAGCAGAACGGGAGCAGCAGCCACACAATCCCCCCCACCATCCCCAGCCACAAGCCACCAGGGGACGGACCCACCACAGTGCCAGGTAACCATGGCCACCTACACCCCAATGCCACCCGCAGCACACACCCCCAAACCCCCCTCCACCAGCTCCCACATGCAGCCACTGACGGCCCAGACCCGACGCATAACGGACCAGCACACACACCCGCTAACCCCACAGCACCAAGCCCACCATCTCCCAGACTCTCACACCCATCCGCAGCACGGACACGGTGGCCGGGCCGCACCACAGCCGACCAGACAGCCGCAGGCCGCACCACCCCTCCTGCCCTCCGCACACCCCCAGCGCCAGCTCCCGCACTGCAGCCGCGCCTGGGACCCACTGTCCCGCCAGTTACGGCGCAGCATCACCCGCGCCTGACTGCTGCCTCCCATTCCGTCTCCTGCACCACCCATCCCTCCTAATATGTATGGCGGCTTCATAGGCCTCCCTGCGCTGCGTACAGACACCCGCCGCCTCCTCCGTACACCTAAGACAATGCTGCCTCCCACCATCCCCAGAGACCCGGACTGCACACCACAGGGACTGGCCTGCCGGCTGCACAAGCCTGAGATGCGGGACAGCACACCTGGTACTGTGGACGCTGCCCCAACCTCACAGGTGAGAGAGAGTACATAGGCAGCACCGCGTCTCTTCATCCCCTCTCTGCCGCCCAGCCTCTTTGCGTCCCCTCCCTGCCTCTCTGCGTCCCCTCCCTGCTGACCCAAATCTCTGCGTCCCCTCCCTGCTGACCCGCGTCTCTCTATCCCCTCCCTGCCGCCCCGCCTCTCTGCGTCCCCTCCCTGCCGCCCCGCCTCTCTGCATTCCCTCCCTGCCGCCCCACCTCTCTGCATCCCCTCCCTGCCGCACCACATCTCTGCGTCCCCTCCATGCCGCCCCGCGTCTCTGCGTTCCCTCCCTGCCACCCCGCCTCTCTGCATCCCCTCCCTGCCGACCCGCGTCTCTTTAGCCCCTCCCTGCCACCCCGCCTCTCTGCGTCTCTCTCCCTGCCACCCCGCATCTCCGCGTCCCTCTCCCTGCCGCCCCGCCTCTCTGCATCCCCTCCCTGTCGCTCCACCTCTCTGCATCCCCTCCTTGCCGCACCGCATCTCTGCGTCCCCTCCCTGCCGCCCCACGTCTCTGCCTCCCCTACCTGCCGGCCCGCCACTCTGCATCCCCTCCCTACCGCCCCGCATCTCTGCGTCCGCTCCCTGCCGCCCCGCGTCTCTGTGTCCCCTCCCTGCCACCCCGCCTCTCTGTATCCCCTCCCTACCGCCCGCATCTCTGCGTCCCGCGTCTCTGCATCCCCTCCCTGACGCCCCGCCTCTCTGCATCCCCTCCCTGCCACCCGCATATCTGCATCCCCCTCCCTGCATCTCTGCGTCCCCCTCCCTGCCGCCCCGCGTCTCTGCGTCCCCCTCCCTGCCGCCCCGCGTCTCTGCATCCCCTCACTACCGCCCCGCGTGTCTGCGCACCCTCCCTACCTCTCTGCATCCCCTCCCTGCCGCCCGCCTCTCTGCATCCCCTCCCTGCCGCCCCGCCTATCTGCATCCCCTCCCTGCCGCCCGCCTCTCTGCGTACCCTCCCTGCCGCCCCGCCTCTCTGCGTCCCCTCCCTGCCGCCCGCGTCTCTGCGTACCCTCCCTGCCACCCAGCCTCTCTGCATCCCCTCCCTACCGCCCGCATCTCTGCCTCCCTCCCGCTTCTCTGCATCCCCTCTCTGCGTCCCCTCCCTGCCGCCCTGCGTCTCTGCGTCCCCTCCCTGCCGCTCTGCGTCCCCTCCTTGCCTCTCTGCGTGCCCTCCTTGCGTCTCTGCGTCCCCTCCTTGCGTCTCTGCGTCCCCTCCTTGCGTCTCTGCGTCCCCCGCCCTGCCGCCCCACGTCTCTGGGTCCCCCGCCCTGTGTCTCTGCGTCCCCTCCTTGCGTCTCTGCAACCCCGCCCTGCCACCCCGCGTCTCTGGGTCCCCGCCCTGTGTCTCTGCGACCCTCCTTGCGTCTCTGCGTCCCCTCCTTGCGTCTCTGCGTCCCCGCCCTGCGTCTCTGCGTCCCCGCCCTGCGTCTCTGGGTCCCCGCACTGTGTCTCTGCGTCCTCTCCCTGCCGCCCCGCGTCTCTGCGTCCCCTCCCTGCCGCCCCGCGTCTCTGCGTCCCCTCCCTGACGCCCCATGTCTGTGCATCACCTTACAGATGCGGACACACAGTAACGGCAACACGCCGCACGCACCACAGCCTCACAGACCGCTGCCGCCCGCCCCACAACTTCTCTAATACACCCGGCCCACACTGTACCGCCAGATGCCGTCACCACAACGCCGCAACCCCCTCCACTTCCCCGTCACCCGCACCTGTCCGTGTGCAGGTGCCCAGCCTCACGCCACTCCTGCCCCCAGCTCCACATAAAGTCGCTCCCCTACCCGCAGCTCTCCAGGCGCCATGCTGCCTGGGGGAGTGCTCAGTATCAGGGCCGGCGCCAGCATTAGGCAGCTGCCTATGGGCGCCTGCCACGCTCCAGCTTCACTAACTTTTTACTGGACTGGGATCGGAGGAGGCTCCGGCGGGGGACCAGAGCACGCTGCAGCTGTGTGGGGAAGGGACGGCCCCGGGGGATGCCGGTCCACTGTCCACCTGACGGAGGCGCCGGGGAGCGGAAGAGGCTGCAGCTACCGACCCGAACGTGCTGCTGCTGCTGTGTGAGGAGGTGACTCTCTCAGGGCCTTCTGTGGATAACGACACCGAGGAGCGGAGGAGGAGTTGTCGGAGGTGTCCAGCATACTGCAGCTGTGTGGGGAAGTGGCCATGGGAATGCCGGAGCCCAGCCCAGCCACAAGTGGTGAGTGCGGACAGCAGTGCAGTTGCTGTGTCTGTATATGTCCATGCTGTACAGACCAGTATCATGCTGTGTGTGTATAGGAACCCGTCCCCCACCGACTTCTACCCCCACAACTGCGCCTCCACCACCCGCAGCACTTCCAGACCCCCTCCCCCATCTGCCAAACCACCCCACCTGCCTCTCTTCCACCCGCACCACCCATGCTTCTCCCACCCCACACGGCACCTCCCAAACCCTACCCCACCAGCAGCACCCCCCCTCCCCCACCCGTGGCATCCACGCACCCCCACAACTGCGCCTCCACCACCAACGGCACTTCCAGACCCCCTCCCCATCCGCCACACCACCGCACCTGCCGCTCTTCCACCCGTGCTTCTCCCCCCCCGACACTGCACCTCCCAACCCCCTACCCCACCTGCAGCACCCCCCCTCCCCCACCCGTGTCATCCACGCACCCCCACACCTGCTCCTCCACCACCCGCGGCACTTCCAGACCCCCTCCCCATCTGCCAAACCACCGCAACTGCCTCTCTTCCACCCGCACCACCCATGCTTCTCCCCCCCCACACTGCACCTCCCAACCCCCTACCCCACCTGCAGCACCCCACCTCCCCTACACGCACCCCCACACCTGCCCCTCCACCACCCGCAGCACCTCCGAACCTCCTCCACCATCCACCACCCCCCCGCAATCAACCCCTTCTCCACCCTCAGCACCTTCGGAACCCTTACTCCATCCCCAACAGCCCTGCACCTGCCCCTCCCCCACCACACCCCCTCTCCTCCACTATTCACACCGCCTCCAAATCCACTCTCCCATTCGCAGCCTCCCCCCCTCCCCAGCACCTCCCAACCCCCTCACCCATCTGCGCCACCCCCATCAACCCCCTTCCACCCATAGCATCTACAGACACCCTCGCCCACACAGCAGCAAACCCCGCACCCCTCCCTTCCCCACCCGTGCCACACACCCCTCCCCCACCCTCGGAACACCCACAACTGCCCCTCCCCTACCGCCCTCGGACCCCGTCCCCCACCCCACCGCACCTGCCCCTCTCCCACCTGCACCACCCATGCTTCTCCCCCCCCCCCGACATGGCACCTCCCAACCCCACCTGCAGCATCCACGCACCCCCGCACCTGCCCCTCCACCACCCGCAGCCCCCTCACCCATCCGCACACTCCCTCTCTGCATCAAACCCCCTCCGCCCGTACCATCTACAGACACCCTCCCCCACACCGCAGCAACCCCCGCACCTGTCCCTTCTTCACCCGCGACCCCCCGCCCTTCCCCCACCCATAGCACCTCCGGACCCCACTGCCCCGCCCAACCCCACCCGCAGCACCTCCCAACTCCCTTCCCCATTCGCCCCTCCACCTGCAGCATCTACAGACACTCTCCCCCATCCACGGTCCCCCACACACCCGCTACATTCTCTACATCGGGCCTTGCAGCCGCTGTTCACGCCGTAGCAAGAGGCAACGCCCCCATCACCATCCGCTGCCCTTACATTGCGCAATATTTTACCTCTAACAACAGTAGGAATGCAGGTAATACTCCATATAATCATATATTCAACCACACAAAGACGTGCAGGGGTGAAGGGGGCGTAGCCCCCTACGACGGTGTGAAGAGCGCCCGTAGGGCGCGATGAAGCAACTAGTTTTATTATAATCACCATATTAACGACTCTTTGAACAAAAAATATTTACTATGGTTGAATGGAAACACAGAAATATATAATATGACGGCAGATAAGAACCGTATGGCCCATCCAGTCTGACCTGTAGGGTTAGAGTATTAGGGGTTAGAGTACTAGGATTAGGGTATTATGGTTAGTTTATGGGTGTGTTAGGATATTAGGGTTAATTTAGTTGACTGGTTTAGGATATCAGGGATAGGGTATTGGGGGTGGTGTATTGGTTTTGGTTAGTTTAGAGGATTGGGTTAGGAACTTGGGTTTTAGGGAAAGAGTAATATCTAGAAGTATTCTGAGAAGATGCATTCGAGTAGACAACCCATAAAGTTTATTTTCATGCAAAGACTAAATACATACATACAAACATGCATAGCACATACTTATACCAGGGATGTGAGGTGAGCTAAATGGCTCAGGAGGTATTGGCTAATACCAGAGCCAGATTTACACACAATATATGAGCCAAAGGGTTCATGTGAGCATTATA
Source organism: Pseudophryne corroboree (assembly GCF_028390025.1). NCBI lineage: Eukaryota > Metazoa > Chordata > Amphibia > Anura > Myobatrachidae > Pseudophryne > Pseudophryne corroboree. The sequence continues at coordinate 157,864,976 of NC_086452.1, read as the reverse complement.
CAAAGGTGCAGCAGTATAAACTCCTGGAAATTTTGTGAGTTTTGACCAGAGATGTGCGGGTAAGGTAGGCAGGGGAGGCACTGCCTCACCTGTCATAGACTTTTTACTCCAGAGTTTTGGCTATAAAAATGATTAGAATAATGCGAAGAAGATATTTCAAACATATTCTTTGTATTTTTCATATATTTTATACAGTCAAAACTATGGCACAAACGTTAGTGTGACAGTAAAGGCTCTGCCTCACCCCACCGCACGTCACTGACTTATACCCATTTCTAATGCGTAATAGTGGTAACTCTTGAAGGCACCCATACACATCTGATATGGAGCTGCTATCACTCTAATGATTTCTAGGGTAAGGTGGTAGACTATGTAAAGTTTATGGTAATCCCCAACCGTAAATGTGTGCAGATTCTCATATGTTGTCTGCGCATAGTGCACAGAGATACATGTAAGCTCATATTCATTCCCAAGTAACACATAGATTGACTAATAATATATCATTAGGCTACTGATAACTGTTTTATAAATCATATGTGTATAGTAAGAGAGTAGCAGGTACAGACTTAGCCCAGTGATCCCAGGACTTCTACTGCTATCTCGTGTGGAAGATAACAGTGAATGAGTGGTGAGAAAATTTCCAGGCTGAGGCTTAGTTGAAGAAACTGTGGTGCTTCTACTGTCACGGGAAGTCAGTGCAGTCGAACCCCTGATATATTTGGGACATTGCAAGGAATTCCGCCCATCCACAACCCTAAGAGAGTGCACTGAAAAAAAGTGAATACCTGTTAAGTTGAAGAAGGCTGTGTATTGTTGGTGGTATGGTCCTGTGGAAGAATTCAAAGCAATTGTGGCTTTCTTACTGTGACGAATGCCAGGACCCGTGTTAACACCACGGGCACACCGAAAAGGGAAACTACGTACGTTTCGTCCTATCAGAGGGCTTGTTCACGAGAAGCGCTGGCCTTGACTGCCAGTGGGTGGCCAGAGCTCTACCTTCGGGGTGTGTTGGAATGTGAGGTCCCCAGCGGAGAAAGCATGGCAATGACTTCTATGTACTGCATTCACAAATTACTTCATGGTCAGGGATTCTTATAAATTAAATACATTTCCCTGGTACATCCTAAAAACATAACATTACATAGTTGGCCTCACCTCAGGGGCAAATGAGTGATCATAATCTCCTAAACATTTACATTCAAAACATGAAATATAGGATATATGATGTAGGAACATACTTTCTTTCCCTATATAGATATGTAATAAGACAGCATGATGATGCAGTGGAACCTCTAACAATAGCAATTTTGACAAATTTCTTACCATTGAGGCATACGCAGGTCAGGGAGATAAGGAATGATAAGGGTGATAAGGAGGAACATGGCCTCAACCCCTCCTAAAAATCATGGCAGCACATGCTGTGAAGGGGGACCTGTGTCCCGATCAACAGCTGGCACCTGGAATAAGCCCTGGCCTGGATAGTTAGTACCTGTTCCATGACCCTCTAGGCAAACCTGGTTGTAAATAAGGTTTTTAATTGCTTTAATCTACAGACTACTGTTGTTCAGGGGCGATGGCAATGCAGGCCTGTCCGGCACTGCCTGAGTACCATGTATTTTAAGCAAATATGTTATTTCTACATTCCAGGGGATAGGCAACTATGGCTCATACAACAAAATGGATGATTCCAAAAGCGCTGCCTCCTTGTGGGTGAATCAATCTTCTAAGACACGCTTCCTTCTTTATTTAGCTTTCCCATATTTATTGGGTAACAGGTAAGAAATAGAAGAATCTTATTATACACCTTATATTCTAATTTGATTAGTATGGATTTCATCCATAGACTCCCCTAGCCACAAAACAACGCAATCATATCTTATCAAGGTATCTTTAAGCATGTGGACTACTTTGTCTCACTCTGGTTGCTTGGTAGACAGTGCATATCAGAAGACAAACCCCCTTCAGAGGACACAGTCACCTGGGACCAGGAGTAGAAGTTCCTCAAAAGGTATCTTTAGCTCTGGTTCCACTTTTAGCACATGTGCATTAACCCAGATTGTAGGTAGAAACCAGTAGTCCCACACGGAGTCTTCTGTCATCAATCTTTTATTCCCAATATTGGCAACAAATGGACAGTTTCTTCGCAGTAAAAGCAATAATAAAAAAATCTTTTTTATCTGCAAAGAGTCCTCCAGTCCTCCAAATAAACAATGTATTTATTCCACAAAGGTAAAATAGAATTAAAAAAATGAAAAAACAAAACAGTATATAAAAAGCTCCCCACAGGATGTATCTTACGTCACCTCCAGTTCATATTAGAGTACAAACCACATAAGCACACACAACTCACAGCTTAATTGCTATTTGGCCACACTTCTTAGGGTACTAAGAAAACCTAGGCCTCCTTCAATGTGCTGGTCAAGATGGGACCATTGTTGGCCACTTAGGAGTATATTTACTAATGGTTAATTCTCATTGATTTTTTTTTTATTGATCACAGATTGATGAAAATCGATCTAAATTGATGTCTCCGGGGCTAAAACACACATGTACTAACATTTTAAAATGAATATAAAAAAATAACCATTGTTAAATGTGTGTTTTAGCCCCGGAAGCACAACATCTATCTAGAATGATTTTCATAGATAAAAATGGATTGAAATTGACCTTTAGTAAATATACCCCTCAGAATTCTTTTACCCATCAAGCTATGAAGACAGCAGGAAATATTATTAACACTGAGCTTAAGCTTTAGCATCACAGAGGAAGTATTTAACAGCATTACAGTCAGTCAGTGAGTGGGGTCACTGGAGAAGGTCGGGTGGGGGGGTAGTGCACTAAGTGTCAGAGGTGGTGACACCAAAATGTCAACTCTCCCTCAGTAACCAGAAGACCCTTTTCGGATGCTTGAAATGCTGCTGGCGTTGGCGGTAGTGACTCAGAATGTTCCAGAAAACAAGTGATGTATGATTTTGCTGGACATACTGAGTAACCTGAGGGAAACTCAGATGTACGATGGTCATGCAGTTGATTAGATGGCTGCATCTTTGGATGCAGCACCGTATCAGGGAAGCTGGCAGTGGGCATCTTTTTACTTAAGACTCCTCCTATGGCTTTTGCATATTTTAGCACAGCCATGCCCTCAGTGAGGCCTGCTCCAGACCAAACTCCGAAAGACATAATTAGCCATCTTCAATATTATAAAACAAAAGATAAACTCTTAATTAGGGAAGTCAATCCTGCCGTATTTTTGTAATCCTGAGATTCTTGAGATTAAATTGTACAAAGATATCCTACCCCCCTCCAGCTGTTCTTCTCCTTCATTACCCCCTCCCCTAGCACTTACCTTAGTCCCACAATGGTGGACAGAAGGGGCTTCTCTTGTTGGCAGGTGTGTTGTTCGGTCTTTCATGCTCAGCTGCAGTAGAAGAACTGGTGTCCTGTGAGGTGGCTGGTCACCGTCACTGATTGGTTGGGAGTGCATCACATAGTGATTATGTCATAGCACAATCCGCCTATCAGTGACTAAGAGCAACTGCATTATGGGATTTCATCTTCATCTATTCCATGGGCAGCTTGGTGAGTCTGAGAAAAATGTGACTGGAACCGAGAAAGTATGTATTAACCCACTGCCCCATCCCTATCCACAGTGTATTTTGAGTCCCATAATACTCTGTATTTAAGGGATGTCCCTTTTAACTCTAGGTTTTGATGGTAATTCCTCTTGCTGCAAAAGTAAGCTTCTCAGTAACCTGGGGGTCCTCTGTGAACCAGCCCTGCCTTCTCACCACAACAATTCAACAAAACTTCATCATCCTAAACCTCTAGCTTTCTAACTGGTCTAAAGTGAACCGAGGAAACAGTGGTTCTACCATCCCACAATGGGAAGTCCAAAGAAAAAAAAAATGTTTGATCACCAAATGAGTGGGGTCCTCCTCACCACTTTTACTGGACTTGATCATTCCTCATTACATTGCTTAAATTGCCTTAGAGATTAGACTGTTTACTGTTACATTTTAGTTATGCTTTTTTTCTGATGGTATCTCATATATCATACCCCCCCCCCAAGCCCAGTCTTCCCCCATATCTTCCACATACCACTCCCCCCTTTCCTCTTACCTTCCCAACATGGGTCTCCCCTTATTTATGTTTTGGGTGGTACTCTAACCATCACCTATTTGGGATAAAGTCCTGTTCAACTATCATTGCTGTTGCTATCTCTGTTCCTTCTTTATTGATCCACTCAGTATCCTTAGTGACAACAGTTGCCGCCGTGATGGGGAACAAATGTCTTGGCTCTGTGTCCAGCAGTACGTAAGATGTCAAATAAAACTACTAGGCACAGTTATGTAGTATTAATTTTTCCCCACATCTGTTACATTCATACATGCTGACTTTTGAATAATCATGTCTGGGCAACTTGTGAAAGCAAACCTATCCGCTCTGCCTGAGTAGCATACCCACCAACATGACCCGCCCCTTTAGGTACAAAATGATCTGTTTCTGGACTTCCCTCTTAATTTATTATTGCCATAACCTGTGAAGAAACAGCTTTCTTATCATTTAACTAGTTCAACACAGGTGATGGAAATCATAATTTAAGAGGGAAGTCCAGAAACAGAGCATTTTGTACCTAGTGGGGCGGGTCATGTTGGAGGGTCTGGAGTAGCACATCATAAAATTGACTTACATCTAACTGTAAATGATCTCCGAAGCAGTTATATAGTCAGACATGAAGCCTTTGTCACAGCTGCTACTGCGCCTTTACGCTAATGTCAAGGCCGATGGGCGTCATATTGATATAGGCTATTGGCACACCACTGGCCAAACCTTTGGACATTACACCTGCCTATGGCAGGTGCAGAATGTCTGAGTGATTACTGCCACCAGACACCATTGCACTACCTGCGACTCGCCCCGACTGTTAGCCACCACCCCAGTTACTGCTCAGGAACATCCATAGAAATATCATGGAGCGCCATGTAATCTGAAAATGTCAGATTATATTATAAGATACACTTAGGTGCTTTTTTTTATATCAATCTGGAGTTTTGTGCCTTTTTCTACATTATATACAGTATATTATATATTTTTAAAACAAAACAAATTATGATTTTGGTGCTTGAAATATTCAATAAATTAATAGAAATTAATGTTCACAAAACATTCTCTCATTTATTTGATTGGCAGCCTAACTTTCTGTGGTCGTGGGGGCACATGCCTCCCTGGTGTTGTGGGGTGCATCTTGAATACAAAGATATAAATCTCTACTCCGGAGCTCCTCTAAAAAAACTTGTTATCTTAAATCCAATTCAGAATCAGAATCAGCTTTATTGGCCAGGTATACTTGCATATACCAGGAATTTGTCTTCGGTTTGCTATACAACAGCCAAGTAGGTAACAGATAAGCAGGTTGGGGGGGGGGGGGGCAAGTGAAGTCATACAGATAGTTATACCGTAGGGACACCAGTGAGTTACATGTATGTCTAGTCAGTGAATGGGCCTCATTCAGACCTGATCATAGCACACTGACATGCGGGGGGGGGGGGACACGCCCAGCACAGGGCTAGTCCACCCCGCATGTCAAGCCTGTTGCCCCCCCATGCCTGTTCTAGCTGGGCTTTTCTCAGGGCATCACCATTTAGATACACAGTCACTTTTTATATCATGTTTGTCTATTATTTATGTATGCACATTTTTTTCACATACTCTCTACCCTTAAACTCATAGTAGGGACCTTCACATACCTACACTTTATATCGCTTTACTATCACTATTTTTTAGTATGATGCCCTGGGGGGGCCCTTTTGCTGGATCATGTTTGGGGGTTCCCTGCATTCCGGATGTTGGCCCCATAGTGTTATATACTGTAATGATCGTTTAGTGCATTGGCACCCCCTTTGTCTGTGTATACTACTTTATTCTCAGCAGCATAGCACCTTTCATTACTGGAGGGTGTGCAATTTAGAACCATTTCCCCATTAACTCAACCTTCCAACATGATATACACCTAGTAGGGCGCGGACACATCCCCGGTCAGGGTGGTCCAGTGAACAAGTCAATAAAGGTGAGACTGCCCAAAGCCTATATCATCTAAACAACTCAACCAAATATGCACCCGTAGTAGCAACGTGCTGTTGTTTCCTGCCATACAAAACAACTAATGACAAAAGCACCACCAAAACAACAATCACAAAAATTAGGGAGGGAGGGAAGACAGGAAAAATAAGGCTTTGTATCAGCCCACAAAGCCTCACACACAGCACTAAGAACACACCACTAACAAAAACAGGACCAATTAATCACATGGTGTCCAACAAGGCAGCCTCCAGACTTGAGGTATAAACCATTCCATTATTATTCAATCACTCAATTCCTCTAAACCTTCAATAGACTATAGTAGCTCAACAACTCAACCAAATTTGTACCCAAAGTGGCAACCTGCTGTTCTTTCCCATCAAAGTGAGGGTTTGGTTACAGTACCATCTCACCACCACCCTACATCTACTAAAGCACTGAAGCAATAACCTGAAAGAGATCCCCAACAAAAGCAAAAGCACCTACTCTGTCAAACGGCTCCAGCAGACCTATACAGAAAAAAAGAAAAAGACAAATAACAAAATTTAATTCTGGAATGTCCAACCACACTACCACCTTTGGCCAATACAAATTTTGTGACTGCTGCACTCCCCTTTTTCCTAGCTTCATCAATAGTCTTGTAATCATGCACACCACACCAGACAAGTCTAGGCACAATAAAAGACCTAATGATTTTACACGAGGGCAAAGCTGATGAAATACTAACAATATCATTCATTATGGAGCTCCACAAATCTAAACCATTCATCTTGTCAAGATCATTACCACCTAGACCTCGGGAATACCAAAAGGCTTGGCAATATCCAAATGCTAGGATCACAAAGCCTACCACAACGTACTTCACACCCATCCACGCACACAATCCGACCAGTAAAAGGAAGGCGCGCCATTGGAAGCCATGAACCTAGAAGCCCAAAAAAACATATGAGTGGCCAACAATCCACACTTTAAGGGTACCAAACAACAGCTATAAGGAGTGAGAGACAGAAGAAATTATTAAATCGATATAAAATGAAAACTTAATGAAATGGAGGATCTGCCAAAAAGAAAAATATTTTGTCTAATCCAATGCCAAAAGGCTGAATCCAGACAAGGTTCAGTGCCAATTAGAAGCAACATAAAGACACATGAGGGTCAACCAGGAATGAGGTGGGAAGAGAAAAAGAGCAGGTGGGAGGAGAGATGAGAGGAGGTTGAAGGAGAACAAGGATAACACACGTAAAACTCGACAAGAGGTGAAACCAAAAACCTGCTGAGGGACTGACAAATTATACTTATTATTGCCAATTAGCCAAATTTCAATTAGCCGAATTAAGTCAGTCAGTTCAGGGGAAAAGGTAAAATCCCTCAAGACTTCCTCTGACAACAGTGGCAAGTAGCTAGACCCCGAGTATTGTAGACAAGGGGATACAAGACAAACAGAACAACAAGGACATGACCAACAAAATGAATAACTATAACAAAATAGTTACAACAATCGCTATCTTCATGCTTATTTGTCAAGGTGATAATGGTCTCTTTGATTTTCTCTTGGGAAAATCTGCTCACATCAAAGCATCATGCACAGTACTGCAAAGGGCAGATGCTGTTAATGTCCAGCCATTGTGCTAAGCATGATACGTGGAAAGCATGCTGGCAGGATGACACAACTACTTCCTCTTCAATCTCAAACTGTGCGATGTAGGTGGCACAGGAGTCTACTGCTCCTCCTTCTTCAAAGGTGCATCTCCTGTAGGTTGGAAGGCGGTCAAGAATGGCTCTACGGATGCTGTCTAGTATCACGAGTTCTAAGCCCTGTGCAACGATTTGCATACTGGCTGGTGCTTGGTCCATTTGCTGCTCCTCCTGATGTTGGTCCTCCTGATGTTGTTCAGGCTGAATGCATCGCGGCACAGCATCGCAGCCGCACACCATTGTCTTGCTATTATTAGCTGGCGCATGCGTACGCACGCTCCTGTGAATGCGGTGAAAGTCAGCTAATAAAAACGGGTTGCGGGAGCATAACTCCCTGCTACCCATTCCTAATATGCACTGCCTGCTCCCCTTGAAATATCGGGCAGCGGGGATTCTGCTACCCAGCTGCCCGCGACTGCATACTGCAGCAATGTGAATGCTTCCAGCTGCCATGCCGGAAATAGGACGCTGCAATACGTTCGCATTGCAGCAAAGATATGTAAGGACACATCTGTACAATATGAGTTAATATATAAATCATATTATAGCTGTAAGTTAACTTAAAAAAGAGCTGCAAAAGTATAATTGCATAGATGCAGGTCTCAAAAGTTTAGCTGTTCCTGATCAGTAACTGACATTCAGCATGAAAGGTGCCACCCAGTAACACAGGAACACTGTCAATGATCACTATCATAATCCCTCCCACTTCAAAGGACAGCTGCTAAAAAATTGAGAAAATGGTCTTACATTTAATTTACTAAACAATTTGCTAAACAAACATTTTACCTTCATTTCCAAGTAGCTGGGCTAATTCCCTCCGGCTCATTGTAGCTGATGACAATGGCGGATTTAGGGGGGTGGGTGCACCCAGGCACGTGCCTACCCTGTCATTTAGGACATATTCATAAAACAGTAGCTGCATGGGCTGTGGGAGCCACATGCATCCCCATTAGCGTGTCACCAGGAAGCAGAGCTGGCCGGAGCGGAGTGGCGTTAGAGAGTTTGAGCCCGCTCTACTAAGTGAGCCGAGTGAGCCGTGAGCGGCAGTTCTTCAGCGGCGGTTCACTGACAGACTGTGTCTGTCTGTGTGGTGAGGTCATGAGAAGAACTTACTCGGCAGGAAGTGGAACAGAGCAGGCGCAGTGAGCGGCGGTTCTTCACCAAGCTCTGTTCCACTTCCTGCCTGGAGCCGGAAGCGAGTCAGTTCTTCTCATGATCTCATCACACAGACAGACACAGTCTGTCAGTGAACCACCGCTCTCTTGAAATGGCTCACTCGGGCGGCTCACTCGCTCCAGGCAGGAGAACAGTCAGAGATTCAGCATTCACAGCACAGCAGCATAGCAGCCAGGGATCACACTGTGTAATATCACAGTATCTATCTAGGAGATTCAGTGCACCAGCTGCTGTATAAACATACAGACTAGATAAGATGTCATAAAAACTGGAGCATTATCTGGAGTTTGCCAAAACACTATGCTTATAGTTGCATTATAGTCCTTGCCTAAATTAGAGATGGGTAGCTCACTATTGAGCCGGCGCAGTGAGCGGCGGTTCTTCACTGACACTGACTCACTGCGCTGGCTCTGTTCCACTTCCTGCCTGTGAGCCAGTGAGCTGTTCAAAAGAACCGGCTCTTTTCCGTAAACTGAACCATTCAGAGCCGCTCACTGAAAAGAGCTGAGTTGCCCATCTCTAAGTGGCGTGGCGGCGGACGTGATTTGGGGGCACTCCTTCTAGCTCCCCTCAGCATGGACTATTGTGTCCAGGTCCCGCCGCTGCCTGTACCATCTGCGGTCACTGTCAGTCAGGGCAGCCTGATCATGGCAACGCCCTTTTGTGTGCGGGCCCTGCGCCTCTCTGGGGCCGCCCAGCTCCTATGCTCTCCCCACGTACAGAAGCTCCACAACAGCCGCACTCTGGCATCCAAGGCGCCCGTGTCCACCACAACGGGTCATGGTCAGGACGACCATGAGGATATGTCCGACTCCTATGCCAGGGTAAGACCCCCTTATATACCTTCAGTGTCATTGCCCATATGTGCTGCATGTCATAACCCCTATATCCTGCACCATGTGTACTGAGGTGACAACCCCTGTATACCTGTCCATACTATTCCTATATACCATGTGCCCTGTATGAGGTGATACATCCTATATACCTATCTATAGTATTATTCTTATATATACCATGTGTACTGTATGAGGTGATAACACTGATATATAGTGTTATTCCTATATACCGTGTTCCCTGTATGAGGTGTTAACCCCAATATACGCAAACTCACTCCATCCCCTACCAGACTTGTCCCCACACACTCACTGTGTCTCCTACCAGACTTGTCCCCACACACTCACCCTGTCCCCTACCAGGCCTGTCTAAGCACACTCACTCCGTCCCCTACCAGACCTGTCCTCGCACACTCACCCTGTCCCCTACCAGACCTGTCTAAGCACACTCACTCCGTCCCCTACCAGACCTGTCCCAGCACACTCACCCTGTCCCTGCACATACACCCTGTCCCCTACCAGGCCTGTCTACGCACACTCACTCCATCCCCTACCAGACCTGTCCCCACACACTCACTGTGTCTCTAACCAGACTTGTCCCCACACACTCAACCTGTCCCCTACCAGGCCTGTCTAAGCACACTCACTCCGTCCCCTACCAGACCTGTCCTCGCACACTCACCCTGTCCCCTACCAGACCTGTCTAAGCACACTCACTCCGTCCCCTACCAGACCTGTCCCAGCACACTCACCCTTTCCCTTACCAGACCTGTCCCTGCACATACACCCTGTCCCCTACCAGGCCTGTCTACGCACACTCACTCCATCCCCTACCAGACCTGTCCCCACACACTCACTGTGTCTCCTACCAGACTTGTCCCCACACACTCAACCTGTCCCCTACCAGGCCTGTCTAAGCACACTCACTCCGTCCCCTACCAGACCTGTCCTCGCACACTCACCCTGTCCCCTACCAGGCCTGTCTACGCACACTCACTCCATCCCCTACCAGACCTGTCCCCGCACACTCACCCTGTCCCTTACCAAACCTGTCCCCGAACACTCACCCTATCCCCGTACACTCACCCTGTCCCCTACCAGACCTGTCCTTGTACACTCACCCTGTCACCCACCAGACCTGTACTCCATGCCCACAGCGTGATAAAAATGAGGTTGTGGCTTGTTGGTATGGCACTGTGACGCCACAACCCTTGTTATGAGACCACATCCACCTGCCCAGGAGCGTGCACAAAAGTCACCCCCCCCCCCCCCCCCCCCGCCTACCCCTATCATGGTGCCCCCCCTGTAATTTTGTTCTGGATCCACCCCTGGCTGATGACCTAGAGCAGAAATAAAGAGAAGGGTGATTTTAAAAAAAACCCTGAAAGAAAAAGTACAGATGTGATTGTGCACTGATCTCCGGTCACTGGTGAATCGCTGGTAGAAAGCACTGGTGTACAGACTTGTTCTCTCTCTGGAGGCCTTTTCTCTAGCGTCAGCAGCTGTTTCTACTCAAGAAGTGCCAGTGATATTGCCATGCAGTGGGGTGTTATACCTGGTCCATGTGGCATGCGGGCGGCAGTTGGTCGTGGCTGAGCTTCACATCAGCTTCCTGCCCCATACCCCACATCATCTTCCCACTGATATTACACAGTTCCACATGTGGGAAATGACATGTTAGTGCTGGGGAATCACCACACCAAGAACAGGGTGGTTTGGGGCATTTACTGACACGATCTCAGTGCTGCTGGGCTCAGTGATTTCATATGTCATTGCCGCTGCCATACATGGAGAACAAATAAATAAATTATATATATATATATACATATATACATACATAAGTAGAAAGAGGCACAGCACTCCAAGGCGACTTTTAAAACATGACACAAACGGCAGAGCTTCAGCGTATATGCGTATAATAGCTGTTGTTGTGTTTAGTTGCAGCGTATATGGTTACCATGGTGATGGTTGAGCACATGGATGACGTCATTCTTGACGTTAGCGCCGCTGGGCGGGTGTCTGTCCCGTTTCCGGAATGACGGCGCTACACACCTGGTGAGGTTTCTATATATGTGAGTATTGTTTGTACCTTTTGTAAGCCTGAGGACAATGTGAATTACATTGAAACGTTGCTGAAGCTCTGCCGTTTGTGTCATGTTTTAAAAGTCGCCTTGGAGTGCTGTGCCTCCTTCTACTTGTGTTTACATATATTGCACGGGCACCCGGCACACCGTTGGAGTCTGCTGATGGGAGAGCCATATATATATATATATATATATATATATATATATATATAGCAGTATAGCTGAGCGGCACTCACAGGACTTCACTTAAAATAATGGGTCCTCCCCCCATTTGCAGCAATGTTTCGGTATTTTATTTCAGCCGTCGTCAGGCTTAACAAACAGTAAAATCCATCTTACCTTTATAACAAACAAAGGGGCAGGTGTATTAACCTGGAGAAGGCATAAGGAAGTTATAAACTAGTGATAAGTGCAAGGTGATAAACACACCAGCCAATCTGCTCCAATATGTAAATTGCCAGTTAGGAGCTGATTGGCTGGTGTATTTACTACCTTGCACTTATCACTGGTTTATCACTTCCTTATGCCGTCTCCAGATTAATACATCTGCCCCAAAACTTCACGTGCACAGGTCCCAGGATGCCCAGATCCCTGGACTTCCGCTGATGTCAGTCAGAACGGACCTAACCCGTTGACCCTTCACCGTGTTAAAAGTGATAGAATCTGGTAAGGACTGAAAAAAAGAATATCTTTGCATAAAAGAGCAAAACTGACATAGCAGAGCATCGGTAATACATCCAAGACTACCCATCAATACATTAATTAATATCTGTATAAAATATGGAGAAAATCATTTCGTGGGTGCAGTATACTAAAAATCTTAAAGCTACAATCCCCCAAAAATGTCAAGGCTTACTATAGAATGATACAGAACATAATACCATATTCACAATATCTTAGAAAGCAAGTCTAGTCATAAACACATGTGAACAAAATTACTTTTCAAACTAGCGCTTCTTTAAATCCTGCAGCCGTGCTTATCCACAGGTGTACACTACACCAAACAAGATCACATATATTATAGCACAGTGGTAAGCTCGGCGCTGGATTGTGAATCTAATGTAATGTATCACCTTCTACACAACAATCTAAATCTGTGCGGGCTTTAGTGATGGACTCCCAAGGGTGTCCTAGTGCACTTCATATGGTCAATTGAAAACACACTTACAATAGAACCCCCTTGGCTCATGCATGTAAAGGTATCTTTCTTAAGAGAATGTATAAGAGAATGTGTATGAATTGAAGTTTTAAATATGTTTTTAATTGTTTCAACAATAATAAAAAAGTTTTTTAAATCATAAGTGTTTTTGTAAGGTATATAAGTACATCCCCTGTTCACATCTTGAGAGGTAACACCTATATATTGAAGAGCGCGCCTCAAAAAACAACTATTTATATTTATTTCTATAGGCCTGCTGCGGCAAAAGGCTTTTTTGATGGAAGCTGCCTGATAATAAAACAAATTAATTTTTAAAAAATGAAAACAATATCAGCGATAATTTATGTTTTGAATTTCTATATGCAGTTAATAGCGCACAAGGAATATATATATAATGCAGGGTGTCCTCCTAGCTTAATATAAACAATAGGCAGCACTCTACAGGCTTTTAAATTAGTGTAAATCTGTACCCTGAAGGAAAAACCCACGTCTGTAACTATTAATACAGATTTACACTCATTTAAAAGTCTGCGGAGTGCTGACTCTTCCATTCTATGGGATACCTTTACACAGTATAAATAAATATATATATATATATATATATATATATATATATGGAAAAAAAGGGGGAAATTGGCGCCCAGGGATTAGTGTAACCCGTAGAGTGTACAGAACCCTATGGGTTTCACAAATATTGCCAATTTTAAAACAAAAGCATGAACTGTTCCTTCATAAAAGTTTATTAAAATTTACAAAATGACATATCCATCATGTTACATAGACATTATGATGTAATTTCTCTTATAATGATCCATCCATGAAGTTGTGGAGGAATATAGACAATTTTAAGCAATATCTTAAATCCTTCCTCATAGGATATTCAGAGAACACATCAAGTAAAAAACCCAACGCGTTTCGTCTAGTGACTAGACTTCATCAGGGGTATGTCTTTTGATATTAACGTCAATCTAAAAGTACTCAGTCAAGGTGGTCGATCAGAATTGTTCGAAGAGTGACTTCAAAACATCCCTAATAGGTACTGCTGAGGCTTCAAACCGGCCTCGTGGATTCAGTATTCAGAATTCATATAATTCCTATATTTAGCCTTCAAAGGAATAGCGGAATCAGCAAATTCATGCCAAACAGGACCTCATGGATCAACTATAGGCGTGAAAAGTGGATGCGGATATGTTGTCCTTACAGTTTCACACAGTTTCAGCGGCTTCATCGTCTGATGAAGCCGCTGAACCTGGAGGGAGGTCTTTACCTGTGTGAAACTGTAAGGACAACATATCCGCATCCTCTTTTCACGCCTATAGTTGATCCATGAGGTCCTGTTTGGCATGAATTTGCTGATTCCGCTATTCCTTTGAAGGCTAAATATAGGAATTATATGAATTCTGAATACTGAATCCACGAGGCCGGTTTGAAGCCTCAGCAGTACCTATTAGGGATGTTTTGAAGTCACTCTTCGAACAATTCTGATCGACCACCTTGACTGAGTACTTTTAGATTGACGTTAATATCAAAAGACATACCCCTGATGAAGTCTAGTCACTAGACGAAACGCGTTGGGTTTTTTACTTGATGTGTTCTCTGAATATCCTATGAGGAAGGATTTAAGATATTGCTTAAAATTGTCTATATTCCTCCACAACTTCATGGATGGATCATTATAAGAGAAATTACATCATAATGTCTATGTAACATGATGGATATGTCATTTTGTAAATTTTAATAAACTTTTATGAAGGAACAGTTCATGCTTTTGTTTTAAAATTGGTAATATTTGTGAAACCCATAGGGTTCCGTACACTCTACGGGTTACACTAATCCCTGGGCGCCAATTTCCCCCTTTTTTTCCACATTTCTATACCTAGTTCAGTCTAACAAGGAACTTAGGGAAACAGGCTGCCCTTCTTAAGAAACTTTCTTATCTCATTCTATCTAATACCTATAAAATAGCGCAGGAGGAGAGTATTTGTTTGAGATAGATATATATATATATATATATATATATATAGATGTATTCATATATATATATATATATATAAATATGTATATATATATATATATATATATATATATATAGCTCATCTGCCTGCCTCTTAATTAGGGGCCCCGCTGTCTGACGTGCCCCGGGGCCCCCCCCCCCCATAGCCTTTATCCAGCTCTGAGTTCATATAATGCCATATTACAGTGTCCCCAGTTCATATTATGCCACACTATATATAGTGCCTCAACTTCATATTGTGCCAAATTATAGTGCCTTAGTTCATATTATGCCACACTATAGTGCCTCCACTTCATATTTTGCAAATTACAGTTCCCCAGTTCATATTATTTAACATTATAACGGCCTCCAGTTCATTTTGTACCACATTACAAAGAGCAGGTTCAGGGGCATAACTAGATACTGTATGTTGTTTGTCCCAATACAAAAGTTTTTAAGGACCCTGTGTACCACCCAGTGGTTAAAAATGTATATAGCACATATAACTGTGACCGGGAAGGTGGCCCCTCTCAGCTTTGGGCCCCATAGCAGCTGCACTCCCTGCACTTATGGTAGCTACACCCCTGTATACAACACATGTAACTGTGACAGGGAAGGTAGGCACCTCTCAGCTCTGGGCCCCATAGGAACTGCATTCCCTGCAACTATGGTAGCGACACCTCTGTTTATAACACATGTAACTGTGACAGGGAAGTTAGGCACCTCTCAGCTTTGGGCCCCATATGAACTGTACTTCCTGCACCTATGGTAGTTGAGCCCTTGTATATAACACATGTATCTGTGACAGGGAAGGTGGGCTCCTCTCAGCTCTGGGCCCCATAGGAACTGCATTCCCTGCAACTATGGTAGCGACACCTCTGTTTATAACACATGTAACTGTGACAGGGAAGTTAGGCACCTCTCAGCTTTGGGCCCCATATGAACTGTACTTCCTGCACCTATGGTAGTTGAGCCCTTGTATATAACACATGTATCTGTGACAGGGAAGGTGGGCTCCTCTCAGCTCTGGGCCCCATAGCAGCTGCACTTCCTGCACATATGGTAGCTATGCCCTTGCCCTTACCACTGCATTCCCTGGTGGTCCCTACATGCCCCAGTCCGACAATGCTCGTACCTACCCTACTCCCACCTATACTGTTCTTACTGGTACACCCTCATACCTACCCTACTCTATCCCTTCTGCATGATGAATGCGCAGGGGGGGTCATGTCCGGCACAGGGTGCTAGTAAACCTTGTTACGACGCTGGTCATATGTGACATTTTCCCCCTTAGATTGTAAACTCATGAATATGATGTCACAATATATGGGGTTTTTTTTAAAAGGAAACTGTACCTAATTACTTATCCCAACGTTCTTACAGAGCTGTTGTATAATAATATAAAATTATGTTATTACAATAAATTTGCATAGTTTTGCTGTATGAAAATAAGACTGGTTTAGGCAGCAGTTTGCAGAGGCAGTAATCCACGGCTTTAGTTTCCCACAATATTAGAGAAAAACATAAAATGACTTATCGCTGGGATCCGGACTATATTGTTCTGTCTGCAATACAGAAGCGTCACCTGCCTAACCACACATTCTGCATGTGTTACTAGACTTTCTTCCCATGCTATGTGCAATGCTTCCCTTAAACATGTGCACTGTCTCCAGGCCAGATTTATTTGTACTGGGAAAGTGTCTCTCATAGTCTTTCACTTCCTTCCTAGAAAACAATTATGGTTTAGAAACCAAGAGTTTCCTTCTGTATTTTTCATTTTTAGAGGAGAAAGAGAGGAAGTTTAAGGTAATAGTGCTTTTAATAATGTAATATAGATATATTTATTATTTATGTTAAAAGAGCAGTTCTATATGTGCAGATGACTGCTTTGTAGGTACGCACATAGGACTTGATTCTGATTTGTAAGGCATTGTACAAGCGCAGGAGGCACCTGTACAGTGGCGTAAGTTCATCCCAGTCGCCCGGAGGCAAGCTATAGTCTGGTGCCCCCCTATGTAGCCAAGTCCCAGGGAGCCCTGCCTGAACCCTGCCCAACGGCCAGTGTCGGACTGGGGCATGTAGGGTCCACCGGGGGGATGCAGTGGTAGGGGCTCATGCATAGGGGTGTGGCCAGCCAGCACAATGGTTTACCTAACCATTAGAGAGTGCATGGTCTGGGGCCCTTGATATATATACAGTAAATATTGCTAGTGCATGCATAATAATGTAGCAGATTACTTAAAACAATGCATGATAGAAAATACACCACAGTCATGTGCATTACAATGTAACACAGCGGTGGCCAACCCGCGGCTCTCGAGCCGCATGCGGCTCTTTCATCCTCCGCATGCGGCTCGATCCGCTCCCGGCCACCGCTGCCCGACACACCAGACTCACAGCAGCAGGCCTCCAGCGGCGGTGTGTATCTTCAATTCTGCGGCGGCCCGTGAGCCAAACAGAGCTCGCGGACCGGCAGCTAAAGCTCCTGATTGGCTGCCGGGCCGCGAGCGCTGATTGGCTCACGGGCCGGCGCCGAATTGAAGATACACACCGGAGGCGGAGGGGTAGGAGATGCGCACGCTGCGCTCTCCCTCCCCTCACAGCAGCGCAGTAAGCAGCACTTTTTTTGGGGGGGAGGGGGGAGTGAGGCACTGTGGGACATATGAGGCACTGTGGGGGCATGTGTATCTGCACTGTGGGGGCATATGAGGCACTGTGGGGGCATGTGTATCTGCACTAGGGGCATACGAGGCACTGTGGGGGCATGTGAATCTGCACTGGGGGCATATCTGGCACTGTGGGGGCATGTGTATCTGCACTTGGGCATATCTGGCACTGTATGGGCATGTGTATCTGCACTGGGGGCATATCTGGCACTGGGGATATCTGGCACTGTGTGGGCATACCTGGCACTGGGGGCATATCTGGCACTGTGGGGACATGTGTATCTGCATCGGGGGCATATCTGGCACTGTGGGGGCATATCTGGCACTGTGGGGACATATGTATCTGGCACTGTGGGGACATGTGTATCTGGCACTGGGGGCATATCTGGCACTATGTGGGCATATCTGGCACTGTATGGGCATGTGTATCTGCACTGGGGGCATATCTGGCACTGGGGGATATCTGGCACTGTGTGGGCATATCTGGCACTGTATGGGAATGTGTATCTGCACTGGGGGCACATCTGGCACTGGGGGATATCTGGCACTGTGTGGGCATATCTGGCACTGTATGGGAATGTGTATCTGCACTGGGGGCATATCTGGCACTGTGTGGGCATATCTGGCACAGTATGGGCATGTGTATCTGCACTGGGGCATATCTGGCACTGGGGGATATCTGGCACTGTATGGGCATGTGTATCTGCACTGGAGGCATATCTAGCACTGGGGGATATCTGGCACTGTGTGGGCATATCTGGCACTGGGGGAGGTACTGTGGAGACATGTGTATCTGCATCGGGGGCATATCTGGCAGTGTGGGGACATGTGTATCTGGCACTGGGGGCGTATATGTATCTGGCACTGGGGGCGTATATTTATCTGGCACTGTGGTGGCACCCATTTTTTGGCATTTTTATATGTATGTGGCACTGTACAACATGACTAAACAGGGTCATGACACAAGGTCACACTCCTACAAACGTCATACCGAAAGGTGTGTGCACAAAAATGGGGCGTGGCTTTGTGACAACTAGGCCACACCCCCATTTTTGCACGCGCGCCTTTGGTGTCCGCCCCACCCATCACCCCCCCCCCCCCTTCCCCCGTCGTTTCTGACTTCTTCTTTTTTCAAAAGGAGAACAGCTGCAGCACTACTGCTATTTCCGTCAGTCGGATTTGATAAAATAGCCGGCAGGTATTAGGACCCGCCGCTGCTCTAACAGCAAGTCCGTGTGGTAACCAATGGGGATGCTGGAGCTGCAGCTCCAGCCTCCCCCTGCTCACACTGCAACGTACCTCCCACACTGCCAGCCAGCCAGAGTCCAGCCCAGGCGTGGGGTTCAAATGCCAGCATCGAGTAAGATTGTTACTTATGACGGCGCAGAAGAATTCATTAGCCCTCACTGCACCGCACAGTTTCCCAGCACTTCCTCTTCTACTTCCTTTACCACCATGCTAGATGCAGTTAAACTCAGCTCAGCTTTGAGAAGGCGGCCCGTGTGATTGTGACAGGGCTGTCCTGCAGAAGTCTTATTCTGCTTGTAGGAGATCCAGCTGGCTGCTTCTGCTAATCAAAGATGGGCAGTTCGTGTCCTGCAGTCTGAGTCTCACTGCAGTGCCCAAAACAAGTTATGCTGCACCTGCCACCACCAACTAAAAACTATAATAATTATATTGTGCTGGGGTGCCTTCCAGGCTCCCATAACTAATGGAACAGGTGACCAACATTTCAAGGCCCAATCATTACCCGATGGCGTATTCTGTGAGGCCACGCCCCCTGTGACACCACTCCTCTTATCTGGGAGCACGCGTGCCTTAGGTGCATGTAAATATAACTATTACCGTTCCCCTATCATGGTGCCCCCCCTTTCATTTTCTTCTGGATCCGCCCCTGGGTGTAAGTACCATAGGTGCTGCTGCTATGGGGCCTACAGTATGGGTGCTGCTGCTATGGGGCCTAAAGCTGGGGGGAGGGTGGGAGAGTTGTCTTTCTTGTCTGTCCCATGGTTCTATGTGAGGTTTTTTTCCATTGGGCATTACAAGGGGCCCTTACACATGTTGCTACTATCTTACAAATGACTATTTACACAACTGCTTCAAGTTGTATGAGTTATAAATACTAAGCTTTTTTATAATGGTAGATGTCATTTTTCAGTGTTCTCCACACCATGACTACCCCATGTGGGATGTGTTGAAAGGCAACTAAGCATGCAGAGATGGGAGGGGACAGGTACTTTTGCTAAGGAGGCATAGACCTGTTAAAATACAGCCAAGGGATCAAGTGTGGGAGTCTGTGGGAACAGCAGAAGAACTGAGGACCAACCCTGGACATTAATGTACACATTTATCTGTTTATACATTGGATACTGTATGTAATAGGTCTATTTACTAAGCCATGGATTGAGATAAAGTGGACGCATAAAGTCCCAGCCAATCAGCTCCTAATTGCCATGTCACAGGCTGGGTTTGAAAAATATGCATTATGGTACGAACCTACCGTTGATAACGGTATTTCTCCTAAGTCCACAGGTTCCACAGGATAACATTGAGATATGATGAAGCGACAGCGAATTTGCACCAATCGGTCAAAGCTTTTCGACCTCCCAGCATGCAACGGTCCCGTCCATATATCCCCACCTCCTGGCTCAGGCAAATCAGTTGTATTCCCAAAGCTCAAGGCAGGCGCATCATAGATAGCCCTAATCAGGTGAGAAGAACACATATACACACCCTTCCGTACAGGAAGGAAGAGGTTAGTGAGTAAAAGGATCCTCAAATCAGGTGCGGCAGGATGGGATCCCTGTGGAACCTGTGGACTTAGGAGAAATACCGTTATCAACGGTAAGTTCTTACCATAACGTATATTTCTCCGGCAGGGTCCACAGGTTATCCACAGGATAACATTGGGATTTCCCAAAGCAATTTAGTGGTGGGGACGCTCCTGATTGGACAGGAGAATCCTTTGCCCGAATTCAGCGTCATGAGAGGCAAAGGTATCCATGGCATAATGTCTAATGAATGTGTTAATGGAAGACCATGTGGCTGCCTTACATATCTGTTCTCTTGAAGCACCACATTGTGTTGCCCATGATGGACCTACCTTACGAGTAGAGTGAGCAGAGACATTAGCCGGAACAGGGAGATCAGCTTGAGAATGTGCTTCTGAAATCATCATCCGAAGCCATCTTGCCAGTGTCTGCTTATCAGCAGGCCATCATCTCTTGTGAAATCCGTAGAGAATGAAGAGAGAATCTGTCTTTCTGATGGCACTGGTACTATCCACGTAGATCCTTAAGGCACGGACCACGTCCAGTGATGCATCTCCCACAGAAAGGCCCGGTACCTGTAAAGCCGGAACTACAATTTCTTTGTTAAGGTGGAATTTAGACACCACCTTGGGAAGATACCCAGATCTAGTTCTGAGATCTACTTTACCTGGATAAAAAATCAGAAATAAGGAATGACATGACAATGCCCCTAAATCTGACACCCTCTAGCTGACGCCATGGCCAGTAGAAAGAGAACTTTAGCTGTCAACCATTTAAGATCCACTTTATTAAGTGGTTCAAATGGGGCAACTTGAAGTGCCTTTAGGACTAAATTTAAGTCCCAAGGCACTGTAGGAGGAACAAAAGGAGGATGAATGCGCAGCATTCCCTGGAAAAAAGTACGCACATCCTGTAAGTTGCCAATTTTCTTTTGGAACCATACAGTCAATGCTGACAATTGCACTCTCAAGGAAGCCACCTTCAAGTTCAAACCTTTATCCATTCCTGACTGAAGGAATGCTAAGACCCTGGAAAGTCTGAAAGACTTAGGGTCCATTTTCCATTCACTGCACCAATGAATATAGGTTTGCCATATTCGGTGATAAATGCGAGCTGTGGAAGGTTTCCTTGCTCTGAGCATTGTTTGAATTACCTGTTGTGAGAATACTCTTGACTTCAGGATAGAGGTTTCAAGAGCCACGCCGTCAAAGACAGTCGATCCAGATGTCTGCGATAACAAGGACCATGCATCAGTAGATCTGGACGTTGAGGGAGCAGGAGTGGAGCATCCATCAACATTCTCTGCAGATCTGTGTACCAATGACTTCTGGGCCAAGCCGGAGCTATTAATATCACGGCACCCTTTCCTTGCTTTCTCACCACCCTGGGTAATAGAGTGATTGGAGGAAACTCATAAGCCAGATGAAAGTCCCATCTCACCGACAAGGCATCCACAAAGATTGCTCTGGGATCCTTTGTTCTTGATCCATATGCGAGAACTTTGTTGTTCTGATGGGACGCCATGATCTATCACTGGCAACCCCCACTTGTCTACTAGAGTCTGGAAGACCTCCGGGTGTAGAGCCCATTCACTTGCCTGAATGACGTGTCAACTGAGAAAATCCGCTTCCCAGTTTAGGACTCCCGGAACGAACACTGCAGTCAAGGCTGGATGATGAAGTTCTGCCCACTTTAGTATGTGACTTAGCTCTTTCATCGCTTTTCAGCTGCGAGTTCCTCCCTGATGGTTGAGGTACGCTACTGCCGTCGCATTGTCCGAGCGGATCTAAACTGGTTTTTCCCGAAGAATGTCCTTTGCCTGAATCAGTGTCATATATATGGCCCGAAGTTCCAATATATTTATTGGCAGGCAACCTTCTTCCTTGGTCCATTTCCCCTGGAAACACAACCTTACTGACACTGCTCCCCAGCCCTGGAGACTGGCATCTGTTGTCAGGATTTCCCAATCTGATATCCAAAAGGGTCTCCCCTTGTCCAGATGGGATGTCTGTAGCCATAGTCTGTGTTTTTATCGTCTGATGCAACCCATTCCATTTGTCAAGGATCAGATGCTGCAGAAGCCTCGAGTTGAACTGTGCATACTCTACCATGTCGAATGTTGACACCATTAATCCCATCACACGCACTGCTGCGTGAATGAATACCTTTTGACTGTGTAGCAAGTCCTGAATCCTTGACTGAACCTTGGATATCTTGTTCAGAGGTAAAATTATTCTCTGAAGACTTGAATCCAATACAGCCCCCAAGTGAGTCATCTGCTGTGACGGAACCAGAGATGAATTTGCCCAATTTACGAGCCACCCATGCCTTTGCAGACACGTTATTGTCTGTTGCAGATGACATAGGAGCAATTCCTGTGACTGTGCCAGGATTAAAGATCATCGAGGTATGGAAAAATTCTTATCCCCTGCTGGCGGAGATAAGCTGCCATTACCACCATAATCTTGGTAAATACTCTGGGAGCTGTGGCTAACCAAAACTGTAGGGCCTGGAACTGAAAATGCTGTTGGAGAATAGCGAACCTGAGATAGTACTGATGGGACAGTGCTATAGGAACATGTAGGTAAGCATCCTGTATATCCAGGGATACCATATAATCCCCTGGCTCCATGACCAAAATGATGGAACGTAAAGTCTCCATATGAAACCGAGGTAGCCAAATGTACTTGTCCAGCACTTTGAGATTGAGAATGGGCCGAAATGACCCATTTGGTTTCTGAACTTAAAACAGATTGGAGTAAAAACCCTGTCCTTGTTGTGCAGCACGAACTGGAATGACTACTCCTGACTGAAGCAATTTCTGAACTGCCTCTTGCAAAGTCCTGGCCTTCATCTCTACCCGAGACGGGCTGGTACAAAAAAAACCTTTGAGGAGGGTGCTTCTTGAAAGCAAAAGCATAACTTAGAGATACCGCTTCCTACACTCAGGCATCTGTTGTAGACTGCTGCCAGATCTGTGCAAACTGAAGAAGTCGGCCCCCCATCCTGGGATCCCCCAGGTGGAGGCCCGCACCATCAGGCTGATGGTTTATAATCTGTTTTACCAAGCGGTCCTCTGGTAGCCCATTGCTTTTTAGTCTTACCAGACTTGTTGTATTGGGTCTGCCTGCCATCACTTTTTCCTTTAGCATTTCCTTGAGATCGAAAGGGCCGAAAAGCCAGAACTTTAGGTTTGAAATTGTATGTGTAAGGAAATTTTACCTTCTTGGAGTCTGCTTCTGACTCCAAAATATCTGTAAATTCTTTACCAAAAAGAATATCTCCAGAAAAAGGCAAAGATTCTAAAACCGTCTTAGATTCTGAATCAGCTTTCCACGCACTTATGTAGCCAAACTGCTCTGCGAGCAGCTATTGTTGAAGCTGATGCCCTGGAGGCAATAGTACCCATATCCAATGCTGCTTCTTCCGAGAACATTGCAGCCTGTTTTATATGTGCTATATGGGATTTTTGCTCTCTAGATACTATTGAAAAACCCCCTCCAATGCATCAGCCCAGGCAGCCTCTGCCTTTGCCATCCAAGCTGAAGCCATGGATGGCCTTATGACTGCCCCAGACAGGGAAAAAATGTTTTAAAAAAAACCATCCACTCTCCTATCTGTGACATCATCTAATGATGTTGAAGGCAAAGGTAATGTAGATTTTTGCACTAATCTAATCACATGCGTATCTATTTTAGGAGCCACCTCCCTTTTTAAACAATCCCCAGCTGCAAGAGGATAATTGGAATTCCATTTCTTAGGAATTCTAAACTTCTTATTAGGCGTAGCCCAAGCCTCTTCCATGATTTCCGTCAGCTGATCTGACCCTGGAAACTCAGTCTTAACTGTTTTAGGACATTTAAACACAGGTGCCTTGGTTTTTAACACAGGATCTTCTGAATCCTCTAAGGATAGAATGGCTTTCATTGCTTTAATTAACTCAGCTATATCCACTGAGCTGAGACCTTCCTCCTCCTCTTCATATGCAGAACTAGAATTTATTGAGCTTTCATCCTCCGATGAATCCTCATCTGAAACGAGTAGCCTGTAAGGATGAAGATTTACTTACCACTGGCTTATCAGCCTGTTTCTTTTGAGAGGCTGGTGCTAGAAGTGATAAACCACAGGTGGGAAGATGCATGTAAAGGTTAATCGTGTAACCTAACCCTGGTACAGGAGTTGGAGGAATAATCCGTTCAGCTATACTGGATAATGTCTGTGCAAACATAGCCCAAGGTGGATCAACCCGCTCCTGAATCTGCCTTGTATTTTTCAAGAGACCCTGGTGAAAGCTAAAACAATTTGCACACAAACCGTCCTGAACCAGATCCTGAGAGGTTAACACAGCTTTGCAAGACAAACATGATATGAGTGTTGGTGTTGCTGTGAGTGTATCTTCCTCACCTTTGCCGCTCTTAGACATGATAAATAATCAACACTTCCACAGTGTACTACACAATTTGTGACTGTAATCACTTTAAGCTTTTTATAGTGACCTACAATCCGACCCTACCCATGCACCAGCCGGGAGGATCGGAATAGAAAAAAACCTGACAGAATATATAGTAAAGTCAGCAATCATACTAGCAGTCAGTCACATGTTATACATTAGTATAATAAGCAATATGAGCACATGATCAACTACAACTACATTTCAAGTATGTAGGAGAACATATTACTGAATCATGTTTAAACAGATCTACCGTATTCAGATGCATTATGAAAGAAACAACAGTAATAGTATACAGACTCATATGCAATAAGCACTTATCTAACTATTCGTACTCAAAAAGGTAGATAGAGACTTAGCGCTGTATTACCCGTACTCAGTAGCATGGGATACAGGAAGACTCACCTCGCTTCCAGGATCGATCAATACGTTTGTGAACGCTGAGTGGATCCAGACGCTACTAGTGTACACTGTTGCTCCATGAACCTAAGTGAACACAGACGCTCAGTGAACACGAACACAGATGCACCAGTCACACAGATGCCTATGCTGCGACTGGGTCCCCTTCATGTACAGCGTCTGAGATGTAAGCGGGAAACAGTTCATGGCGGGAGACTCTGAGGAAACTGGTCATGAACCGGGGGGAGGGGCGACCAGGAGGGCATCTGACTCCCCGCTGCTGACATCAACCCTAGGGATCGCGACCTCATACTATTCATGGAACCTCTGATCCCTAAGGCCTAGCGCTGGTGCACCCAAGGTGGCAGCTGCGTCAGTGATTGTTTGGTAGTCTCCTCCCAAAACAGTGCGGCTGTGTCAGTATTCCCCTTCTAAGCGGAACCGATGCCTTACCTTCTCCCCATGCTCCGGCCACAGCCTGGTAACATCTCAAAGACCTGCTAGTATATCCGACACAGACGCCCGCCGAAACAGCACTGTACTCATGGGTAAGCATTGTCGCGACTCGGTGGAGAGTTGTTGGAGTGACTCTTTCTAAGGTACGTATAAGACATTTTTTAGAGAAATCACTCAAGAAAAATTAGTAAGACTATAAAAATAAAATAAGAAAGCTCAGGGCTGCTAAAAACCAGCAGCTCTCTGACCATGGTCCGGCTCCTGCCGCACCAAACAAAAAACTGATTTGCCTGAGCCAGGAGGCGGGGATATATAGACGGGCCCATTGCATGCTGGGAGGCCGAAAAGCTTTGACCGATTGGTGCAAATCCGCTGTTGCTTCATCACATCCCAGTGTTATCCTGTGGATAACCTGTGGACCCTGCCGGATAAATGACAGTTATGAGCTGATTGGTTGGTATTTTATATCCGTCCACTTTATCTCTCTCCAAGGCTTAGTAAATAGACCCCACAGTCTTAAAATGTAACACTAAAGATATATAGAACAGGTTCTCAAACTTGGTCCTCAGGACTCCACACAGTGCATGTTTTGCAGGTCTCCTCAGACTCACAGAATCACAAGTGAAATAATTTGCTCCACCTGTGGATCTTTTAAAATGTCTCAGTG
The DNA here is from genome assembly GCF_028390025.1 of Pseudophryne corroboree. Lineage (NCBI taxonomy): Eukaryota > Metazoa > Chordata > Amphibia > Anura > Myobatrachidae > Pseudophryne > Pseudophryne corroboree. The sequence continues at coordinate 157,838,549 of NC_086452.1, read as the reverse complement.
AATAATGAGTACACCTGTGTACTTGCTGGGTTACCTGGAAAATGTTGACTGTTTGGGGTCCTGAGGACCTAGTTTGAGAACCTATGGTCTACTGCAGTGGTCCTCAAGTACCCTCGGTCCTCAAGTACCCCCAACAGTTCATGATTTCCAGGTCACCTAGCAGTTGAACAGGTGTATTCATTACTCACTGACACGTTTGAAAATACCCACAGGTGGAGAAAATTATTTCACTTGCAATCCTGTGAGGAGACCTGGAAAACATGAACTGTTGGGGGTACTTGAGGACCACGGTTGAGTACCACTGGTCTATAGTATGGGCCAGTGGTTCTCAAACATTTCTGAATCACGGCACCCGAGAGTATCAGAATTTTTTTTATGGCACCCCTAGGGCCAAACCCTTCTTACTGAGAAATTTAGAAAGAAATATTAAATGAAGTAAATTATGTTTATATGTCATCCTTAGGTTCAGTTATGTGGCGAGGGACAAGATTTGCTTCTGTTTGTCCATATATGTTATGATTGGCAGCCACCAGCACTAGTTTTGCCTCTTACATTGACCATAAATAATTTGAATTGGTCCTGGACCACCAATCCAAGGTACCCCTGCAAGTGTCCTGAGGCACCCCAGGGTACCATGGCACACAGTTTGTTCTTTCATCTCATGGTAAGGCTCCTGTCTTTTCTTCTTGCAGCTACTCCTTGGTCCAGTGCACTGATTGATGTCTCAGATCCATACTCACAGCAAACTTGGTAGAAGAAGCTGCTACCACTGGGCATGTGCAGCAGCTCTGCTCTGTCCCTTATACTGCATGATGTGGCAGCAGCTCTTGTAATTGTATTATATGCTAGTTCTATTATCATACCTCCCAACTGTCCTGATTTTTGCGGGACAGTCACGTTTTTTGGGCACTGTTCCGCTGTCCCACCCGCTGGCCGCAGTGTCCCACAGTGGGGGGGCAGTTGGGAGGCTCCTGTCACCCGCACAGCGTCTATACGCAGCAGACAGAGGGACTGGGGGCATTCCAGCATCTCACAGAACGCTGGTCATGCCCCCACTTTGATGAAAACAAAGGCATGGCAGGCAGTCGCTACATTGCCACAAAGCCATGCCCCCTTTTACCGAGGCCACGTCCCCATTTACACAAGAGTCCCGATTGACCCATATTAAAAGTTGGGAGGTATGCTGTTATTGTCATGATTTCAGCCGCTGACTAAGAGGAGGGAGGATTCCGGGCAACCAGAACCCCCCCCCCCCCCACAGACACACACACACCTGCATTTGTCTATGATCAACTGCCTGGTCAGATAAACAGAAAGACAGACAGATTTATTTGACTATATTTGTACGATAATGAAACATAAAAAGGACTAATGCAATGAAGAAAATTCCTTTTATTTAAAACTATTTTCTTTCAAATAAATATTCATCAATAAAGAAATACTGTAACACTCAAGAATGGCCCAGTGGCAATACATATATACAAAAAGCCTGACAAGTAACAGCTTTACCTGTGAGTTACACAGAAGTATTTTCTGTTTAAAGCAATGATGAAATCACAGAGTGTGGAAACATATCTTATTAGGATGTACACTCTTCTGCTTACATTCTGCTAATAACGGACCCTTTCCATCTCTTTTTTGCAAAGTTAAAACCTTCAATTTCTCTATGAGATATTTGAATTATGAAAGGGAAAAATGCACCCTAAAGAGCTGTGTGCATATTACATAGGATGTAAAATAAGGTGGCTCAAATAATAAACTTTGGATCTCTACACAGTGAGAAAAACCACAGGACCATGCCACATCACCCATTTCCAGAAATGAACCTTGGGGGCTGCAGTCTGGACTGCACCCAGTGACGTCAGTGTGACATACTTAGTACATCCATATATGGCAGGTATAACAAGTCATTTTAGGGAAATTTAAATCACTGCCCTGTAAATATCCTTTTATTAAATGCATTGTTTTATCTTTGAGGCTTACATGTGTACTTTTAGTTTGAATCTAATGTTATTTTTTTGTGTCCCTTGAATATAAAACAGAGCTGCTCTCTGAATGCAACTATGTTTAATATATAGAACAAAGCAGATCTTTGCTATAATCAGTGGGCCTGATTCAGAGTTGTACGTATTGCACAGTTGCAGGGAAGTGTCTGTGCGATACCTTACAGCTAAACTGCTAATGCAGCAGGAGGCGTCTGGTGTACTGTATATAGACATTTCCTGCAGGCTTCCATGATCCTCTGCTGTGTTTTCAGACGCACCATTGGATCACTCTCAGGGACCTTCGGTTATGTGAGTAACCTTCAGGTTATTCAGATTTCCGCCTCCGAGCCGCAGTAATGGTCAGTAAATCTGCGTCACCAGATGCAGACACTGGCTTCAGCACTCCCACAAAATGGAGGCAACACGCCTCCGTTTTGAGGTATTGACCTGGTCATCGCTCCTTCCCCACCACCAAATGTCCTCAGCCTGTCAAACAGGTTGAGGCTTAGAGGGCACTGCATGCGAGGATGCAGAACGGGTTCTGCACATGCGCATCAATCTCACCATTGGATTTGTACGGCAACCATCGGGTTAGCATTTAAGTCTGAATCAGGCCCAATGACAACAAAATAGACAACTACACTTCAATGGTATAAAGAGGTTGCTGGAAATCCTAGAAGAAATATATAGTAGTGTATTTAGGTAAAGTTTCAGGACAATACCATCAAGCCATTAAATGAAAGTAATCTGGAGGTGGCCCACCACTTTAAGTTCTCAGTGACTATAGGTGCAAGTGGTCAATAATTGTGTCAATGGGCGGGATGTAATGCCGCCCAAGTACGGACGGCGTGCGGGACTCTGGCCAAACTCAACATTTTTTAAAGGAGCAATCACTTACAGGCATGGTTTTGCTTTGTAAGTAATTGTCGGAATCCCACACATCGGTGGAACTCAGGCGGCATTACATTCCGCTCAGTATTTTCAATTTAACGCATCTTTTAAAGGGCACTTAAGCAATTTGCAAATGTCACCTTGTTGATATCCTCACCAGATGCAAATACAGCACAATTGCACAAGACACAAATCTGACCCACTCCTCCCCTGCAGAAAGCTGTGATCCATAGATTTCTCCCACTTCTGGTAAATCTATGGGAGATTCACATTGAACAAACTGTAAAAACAAATCCAAAGGAAAGTTGCTTCCTATGTACACCATATGTAGAATGTCATGATGGCATATTGCCATATTATGTGTGTGGAGAATTTACCTGTCATTCATTTTAGGCTACAAAAATAATCCCACACATCAAAATATTATTTTCTTATTAATTTAGATATGGTTTAGGCATTTTAAACCCAGTTAGTTTGATCAAGAGTCACCTTTTGCACTGAAATAAAACCATGACAACTCTTTCTCTGTATACATCCTCTAGGGCTGATGTCCGCATCTGTAATTGTATACTTTAGAGACATTTAAGTCACCAAGTGGAAGTAGCCCAGATTCCAGACTCCAAAGTGATCTTGCTCATGGAAGACTTGTTTCTTCAGACAGTAATGTTGCTGATGATATGTTATTGAGCGATCTCTGAGATTTCCGAATATTCCACCCTCATCAGTGCTCAGTGAGTCAACACCACAGATTTACATATTGAAGTTCAGGTAGTGTTCTCAGCTGACAAAGGTTTCCTGTGTGGTACAATGGAGATTTCATTTCGTGATCATTTGAGTCCATGCTGGGTTTCACGATGTCTCCTTAGATCTACCTTCCTCTGAAAGCCCTTGCCACATAGGTCACAGCCAAACGGCTTAAAGCCAGTATGTTTCCGGCTGTGTGTAATCAGGTTGGAGCTCTGACTGAATGCCTTGCCACAGACTTGACACTTGTGAGGTTTTTCTCCTACAAGAAAAGTGACAAAGGTACATTAAACTGGCATCACATTTATGTAATTTACAACAGAGAACACACACACACAATTATATTCATACTGGATAAATGGAGAAGTGTCCTATAGCAACCAATCAGATTCCAGCCACCATTTTACAGAATGGGGGATATCCAATTACCTGCAGTAATTTACTGCGGGTAATTGAATCCGCAGGGGCTATCCAATGGGAAACGGTAATTAGGTCGACAGTCATTAGGTCAACCACTATTGGTCGACATGCATTATTCCAATAGGGTCACTAGGTCTACATGGTCATTAGGTCGACATGCCCTAGGTCGACAGTTCAAAAGGTCAACATGAGTTTTTCACATTTTTTTACATTTTTGAACTTTTTCAACTTTACGATCCACTTGGACTACAATTGGGAATGGTAACCTGTGCCGAGCGCGGCGGTATCGGAGGGGACACGGTGCATTAATTGGGGTTCCCCATCACTTTATGCAGAAAACGACAACAAAAAAAGTAAATAAACTCATGTCGACATTTTGACCTGTCAACCTAAGTTGTGTCAACCCAACGACCCATACCCTATCCAATTAGCCCAATAATCCGGTGCAAGCCACGGTTTATCAGGGATTTTGTTTCACATGCCCAAGGTAGCTGAAACAAAATCCCCAAAAGCGGCTTCATTTTTGGTGGCTGCGGCAGTAAAATCACACAGGTTTTACTGAACCTGTATGTTTTCGTAAGAACATGTATTTTATTACGGGCTATCTAATTGGATAGCTGGTAAACAAATATCAGTGAAACATTGTGAAAAATCACGGAAAATTTTCATTTTCACCCAATGTTTTATCATGCCTAATTGGATACCCTCCCCCAATGTATTAGAATGTACTTGATTGCTATAGGAGAATTCTCCATAAAAATGTTTGGCTTATAAGAAGGGCTGGTGCGGGTTTCTACCACTACCTAGGCTCTGGCGCTAGTGGCAGAGAGATGCCATCCATGTACTCGCACTTGCCCTGATGCCCTGTAACTTGAGTAGGCTATAGAATCTCATTTTCGTATGGCTGGGGCACTCTGAGTCTGAATCATCATTTATCTGTATAGATGCTTCACAATTGTTAGACAAATATTTACACTAGGACAAGAGCACTTAACTCCTATAGTGCCAAAATCTAATGTTTCTGACATAGAAAATGCTCTAGTTGTTGCCTAATCTCCTCAGTGCCATGTTAGAGCGCACAGTACTTTCATTCAGGGACATGAGCATATGTGCCACTAGCAGGGAAGAAGTTAAAGATCTATTTTACTTGTATTCAGCTTTATATAATACAAATGGGAGAAAAGGCGCATGGGGATCATTGCATCAGTCGGCTCTGTTCACCTGTCATTTCCAGCGTCCTTTTAAATCAAGGCCACATACACAATAGGTTGCAATTCATCTTTCAGAATAGCCCTTGTGAGCAAACACTGGCTGGATGGTATTAACGCAACACTGATTGGATTGCTAGGATTCAGTTAATAAACAGATGCTGGTATTGAAGGTGAATCTCTCCACAACCATTGTTTGTACACTGACTACAGTACAGTGATGATGGACTGGGCTACGTACTAAAGCAGGAAGGGGCTTAATTTATAATATGAAACAACAAGGATCCCACAATAGCCTGATGAAATACAATTTACAGTGTGCCCAAAGAATGAAAATACAGAGAGTAGAAGCAGATTTTAGATCATGTATGATACCATCATTTACTAACAAAGACAAAGGCATGACGTCAACTTTTTTTTCTTTTCATTTTTGTAAATGTATTTATTCTACAAATGAATAATAGATGAATATAAGCCGATCCCATATTTATCTGTGATATTTGCATTTATTAATAGTTCTGCTGCAAAAGTAAAAGGAATAACATACATAGTTATCAACAGTACAGTGCTCTATTTTTGGATGAATTCATATGAGAAGTGACTTTTAGCCAATAGACAAAAGTGCAAGGACAGGCTGTATTGGGTGGAAGAATCTAATGGTTGATCCATGATTCCTTGGCTTGTGTCCCTGTCTTGCACTACGAGTGTATTCACTTAAGAAAAAAACAAATCAATCAAGTATAGAAATGTGTTTGTAATCGCTGGATTCCTTCTAGGAACCAGAGTCAGCTTAGCTTCTGCCTACACTTATGCATGTATGGGATTCCCCCTAATTGTACTCTATTTTTTTATATTCAAGTAATTTTCTAGCTTGGTTATTTTTTCAATGACAACAAAAAAATCTATTTTTTTTTTTGTTGCATCAGTGGGAGATACTACAGCACTCAGTCTGCCAAAAAAACAAACTTTCCTGTATATTTACTTTCAGTGATTTAGCCCATTATGGGTAATAGGTGGCCCTGGGGCCACCTACAGCCCTCCAAAGCCTTACATTTGTGCTCCCAGCTCCTTCCTGCTCTGTTATATTTTTTGTTATACAGGTTGAGGGGGGGATTCAATCATCCGTTGTATATTACCATGGCTAATTGATCCCTGGGAGGTAGTCCCCAATAGCCAGCATTATCAGGGATTTTGTTTCACCTGCCTGAAGGCAGGTGAAACAAAATCCCTGATAACTGCCCCTTTTCCACGGCTGCAAATGTGAAAACATATGGATCCGGGAACTTGTCCGCAAAAAACTGAACTTTACCGAAAAAAAATTCTGATAAAGTTTCGTTTTTATCATGGACAAAATTATCAGGAACAATTGAATCCCCCCCTGAGTCTCCCATATCCAAATATCTGATATTAAAAAAATCCAAACATTTTTAAATGCAACTGAGGTAGCGACACATTTGTTTTCTGATAGTTCAATGTACACAAACTTTGTTTCATGCACATAATTATAAAAAAAATGCTTTGTGTATAAGGTATATAGGAAACATAAATACATTTAGGAGTCAATCCAATTATGTGCGAATCTACTAATACAAGTTTATTTCACGACACTCACAGACTTCACATGAATGTGCGCAGCAAAGAATTTGCTAATCTAATTAGAAATGCCAAATCGCAGTACTCATGGTGAGGGTGTGTGAATTTTCTCATACATGCAATCTGAGAGACGTACATAAACATGTGGGGAGACTTTCCTGGACCCCAAAATAGAGACAATCATATAGGCAGTTAGTGGGCATAAGGAAAGTACTGCTTTTAAAAGGTGTCAAATGGCTGATTTTTGCATTTTTTAATAAAAGTAAAAAAATGAAAAAGTTTAGGAATTTTGTTTAACTGCATTGGAATTTAGTGAAAAATGAAAAAAAAAAGTAGAAAAAGGTGCTTTGGAGGTAATTTGAGGTGATTTTAACTTTAAAAAAAAAAAAGATTGTCAGAAAGCAAGTTTTTTGTTGTTGAAATTAATACTTTAAATTTGGGGTGCATAATCTAATGAAAAAGTTGATTTTAGGGTAATTTGAGGCCATTCATTTTTTTTTAAATCCAAAAATTACATATAATGATTGGCCCAGTCAAGCTAATTGAAAACTTCCAGTGCCTAATTAGTCAATAGGGGGTGCCAAGGGGTTCTAAAGAAACACATTTGAATAAAATAAAGATTTTCCCTAATGTTTCACACCCCAGGGGGGCACTCACAGAATAACACTGAAAAAAGAAATGTGAGTTTTGAATTGGATTGCAAATGCAAATCTCAATGCGAATTTGCCATGAAAAAGGCAACCTGCAGCGTGCACAAGGCAACTCGTACGTAATTGGATTGACCCCTTTGTGTTTAGACTTAGGTCTATCCCCAAGCTATCTCATTACAGTATGCAGTGCACATATTCCAAAAAGACTGAAACATCCGATATCCAAAGTACTTCTGGTTCCAAGCAGTGGCTGCAGCACAGTCTAAAATTCAAGTAAGGGAGCCACACCAATTTCCAGTGAGTCCCGGACGCGTTGGGGGGGGTGGGCAGTTGGTGTGGCTCCACTATTTGAATTCTGGACTGTGCTGAAGCCCCAGATCTGGAGCCGGCAATGGTCTCAAGCATTTTGGATATGGGACCCTCAACCTGTATCTTAGAACGCTTGTTTAAATTGCCTGTTCATATGTGTTAGGTGTCTCATATTTATTAAATGTATTGATTTATCTTACTACTGAGATTAAGCGTCACATGTGGACCAAAGCAACCCCAGAGGAGTATCATATTGCCTGTCACTGCTTTAGCTAGTCCTAGGCGTTACCACTAGAGTACTGGAAACACAGTAAAATGGTAACAATATGACAGGGATCCTGTTAGTTTAGAAGGGACATGGATAGATTCACAGAGCAAAGTCAGTATTGGCAAACTTCACATATAGAGTATTTTTCAATTAAAAGCTTTTTTTAATATAAAAATATGAAACAAACAAAATCAATAGAGATGTAGATGATGTTAGAAATGAAATAACTTGAACTATATGTGTAAGAGACAAAGTTACAATTAAATTATGTTAGGTAAACAGGGCATTAAATTAAAACTGTATTAGAAAGGAGAATTTTGTTTTTGACAAGGTATATACTTAAATACAAGAAAGTATGTTGAATTTGTTTACCCCTGAACCTCAGAAATGTAGCCTGCAGCCCGTGAGTGTACAGAGTGTGGGTGCTGGAGACTCACCTGTGTGGATAAAGGTGTGTTTTTTCATGTCTGACTTCTGGTGGAACCTCTTGCCGCAGTACTGGCAGGGGTATGGCCTAGTGTCTGAGTGTATTAGTAAGTGTGTAGAGAGGGTGGATGATCTCTTAAAGCTTTTTCCACAAATTTTACAGTCAAAGCTTCTTTCCTGAGAAAAAAAAAAAAAACAAAAAAAAGTCAAACTTCAATACAAAAAAAACATAGTTTGAAATTATTCACGTACCAAAAAATAAACTTTACATTTGTTGAAACATATCAGAGTCCCTAAATCTAAATTACAAAACATAGAGTTGATATATTTTAATATCAAGAGGCATCTTGTAACATTGACAAATATGGCTTATGCTGATGTTTTGGGGTGCCACACCCTACACCTAGATATAGCGCTAGGGACCCCAAATATACAGAGACGCCTTGATGCGGCTTTGGGGCTTATTCACACATTTGCGCAAATATGTGTAACGAAGATCTCTGAATTCTATTATTATGTGGAATTTATATCTGGTTACGGTTATCATTCAGGGTGCTGGGGGAAACAAATGCCTTTTTTTCTTGCTTAGAAATACCCCTCCCTTTCGAGCACCTGAATGATATCACTAAGCTAATTGAGCATCTACCAATATATATGAACATTGACAAATATATATGTAAATAAAAATAACATTACACAATTGAAAGGAAATTACACTGCCTCAGTATGCACACACAGTAGCCTACACTTGTAAGTGACAATATAAAACTAGCATATATGCTATATTACCTGTGTTAGGCACAAATAAGCAATACAATTTTAATGTTACAAACACATTCCTCAAGGCACCCCAACAGTCAACGTTGTAATGAAATTCATGCTTAAGCACAGATGACATAATTAGTACCTCAAATGAAAAGATATAATACAAGTTTGGTTTTAACAGAAATGGAAACTAAGAAGGAATTGAGTGTACCCGAACGTAAACTGATTCCTTTTTCTCCTATAAGTTTAGTGCATTTAATTAGTGCCTTAGTCAGTTTGATTATACCATATGAGCACAAGCAGGGATATCCCTAAAACCTGGACTGTTGGAGTACTTTGAGGATGGCATTTGTGAACCACTGGGTTATGGTCATTTTTAGTGAGCCCAGAATGACCATCTGTATTCATTTCGATAATTATTTTCTACTCTCTCTATACACCTCATAGAACACTTTCTCCCTCCCACTTGCACACTACAGGTCCATGCTCATCTCTTTCCTCCAAACCCCAATAACAGCCTAATGCACCATAAGAACACTATGCACCATAAGAACCATTGTTGCTCATTCACCATACTTGAACCATCATTCCATTTCCTTATACCTGGGAGTGAACTGCCTTATGTTGCTCCAAGCTGACGGCATGGCCAAATGTTTTCCCACACATGTCACAGGCAAAGGGCCTTGTCCCACTGTGAGACCTGCGCACGTGCACCTCCAGTCCATGAGGTGTGGAGAACACCTGGAAGTGAACAGAGACCAGTCAGTGATCTGTCAAATAAACCTTTCCATAGTAATACTATATTAATAATGCTACTTGAATAAACACACACTTTCTATATGTAGAACTTAACCTTATGTATCAAATTCCTATGTCCCTATATGCTTGTGAGCAGGGCCCTCTTACCTATCCACCTGTTTGTTAACACCCAGTATTGTTTTATTACTGTGCTTCAAATTGTAAGCTGCAACAGAGTATGCTAGTGCTATCTAAATAAATGATAATTAGTAATAATAAATTATTCAATTTTGACAGGATTTATAATCCATGCATGAATTGCACTATATGGTATATATGTTGCATGATGTATATTTACCTTGCTGCACTTTAGACATTTGTAGGAGTCAGTGTTAAGCAGCAGCCGTGTGCACAGCAGGTCAGACTCCACCTTAATGCCTTGTGTCTTCTCTCCATACAAAGCCGAATCAGAGCGAGAATCTCCGTAGCGAGACACTCCCTGCGCATAGTCCCCATAGAGGCCATGCACACCCCTGTCTGCGCTGTAGAGAGGCGGAGGATGAGCTGGAGGATCCCTGTCTCCATAGAGGCTCAGGGATGAGCTTCTCTCCAGTCCTGATGACCTGTAGTTCTGCACCAACTGTCGAAGCTCTGACCCTGCCAGGTTGCTCCACATGTATGGTTTAAAGGACACAGGAAAAGTTGGAGAATCATCCAAGGATGGGCAGGCTGACCTTTCTGAGGCTGGAAAAAGAATGAAAGTGTAAGAGAAAATAGGCAACACTGTTGGTGTAGTAGCTAGCATTACTGCCTTCAAGCTCAATTCCTGATCACTATACTATTTGTGTGGACATTATGGGGGAGATTCAAATGTTTGAAAAGTCAGTTGGGAGTCTATTTTTTCCTATCTAATAGACATGAAAATACAGACACCCAACCGACTTTTCAAACATTTGAATCTCCCCCAAAATGTTCATCCCACATTCCAAAAACATACTGGTATTTTAATTGATTATTATTGTGAATGAGTATCCACGTGAAAGGAAATGTAGTTTGCAAGCACCACTGGGACAGGGATTTATGTGAATGATCAAAACATTCTCTGTAAAATGCTGCGTATTATGTGTGTGATATATAAATGACTTCAAATAAATAATATAGGAAACTGATCTACACTTTCATTTTACTGAAGCCTTAAGGCCCGTACACACTGGTCGATATATCGGCCGTTCTCTTGAACGGCCGATACATTGCGGGACCGTCGGCCAGTGTGTACGGGCGATACGTCTGTGAACTCCGTCGTTCACAGACGTATCGCGTCGGCTGCGCAGCACAGCCGACGGACAATATATCTAACGATATATTGGCACGTCGCTGTGTGTGTACGGGGCGGTCGTCCGACCGCCGGTACACATGCTGCGGTGGCCGGTGGTGATTGACAGGTGAACTGGGCGGGCGCCCGCCCGCCCGCCCAGTTCATGACGTCAGTCCCCTGACGGATCGGGCAGTGTGTATGCACAGCACACTGCCCGATCCGTACATAGATATATCTGCAGATCAATTGATCTGCAGATATATCTACTGGTGTGTACCCACCTTTAGACATCTAATGACAGTCAGACAATGAGCCCCAGGTGATATAAAACCTTTATGAGACTAGGGGGTAAATTTACTAAGATGGGAGTTCTATTTAAGATGGGATGTTCCCCATAGCAACCAATCAGATTCTACTTCTCATTTATCTAGCACCTTCTAGAAGATAATACCTGGAATCTGATTGGTTGCTATGGGCAACATCCCATCTTAAATAGAACTCCCATTTTAGTAAATTTACCCCTAGGTTTGCTGTTAGTGATGGGTCTCTGAGATCATGGGTTTGATTCCACAGCCTTCATTGTGTGGAGTTTGTATATTCTCCCCGTGCCTGCGTGGGTTTCCTCCATATACTCTGCTTCTTTTCACATCTAAAAATATGCTGTTAGGTTAACTGGCTCCTGACAAAAAATGAATCCTAGTGTGAATGTACATGGGCAGATTGGATGGGCCAAGTGGTTCTTATCTGCTGTCAAATTCTATCTTTCTAATTTAGCATGTGTGGTGATTACCAAACCAAATACTACTGTGTATGTGCACACAAAGAAGGAGAGATTTATACCATGCAATCTGTTCTTTAGCTCTAGCAGTAACACATTTTGTATTAATTTAGCCAAATTATAAGGGTTTGGAGGAACACAAATTTAATAAGATAAACTGAATCTAAAATATAATCCTGAATTTTAAGTACCCTTATTTAATACTTAAGTAACCATATTGTAAACACTTTAATAACACAGGTTTGAAGCACATCCAGAGTGTAAATACTTAAAATTCCCCAATTTCCTATGGGAAAAACTAATAAAATAATGTCACAATATAATCTCTCAGTTTGTACCTTTACTATTTACATGGCTACACATTAAATGAAATTACATTCATTCTCTTTGGAACATATTTGGGGTAAATAATGTATTTGGAAATGTATTGTCAATTACTATTTGTTCAGATTCCCTCAGTGAGTCCATATATAGTCAAAACATCCTAAATATTTCCATACAAAAAGGCACATCTATTAAGATCTTTTAAGATATAACCTACTAATCTATCCCAAAAATAAAGGATAGCCTTCTAGCCCACATTCAGTGACATCAATGCCAAAACAGTATGTGCAATTTACAAAAACATACTTATATAACAAATATGTGCACATTGCCCTCTATAAAACACTTTATTTATTTTTTTAAATATATGTTTATAACAGAAAAAGGATCAAATACAAGTATTTGCCAATTTTTTTTAGGAAACTGGAACTAATATTGTATAAAATAAAAAGGAAACAATATTTAAGCTGCACAAATATAATTGTTATATATTACAGTAATTACAATTTTAATTTCCCAGTGCTAAATGGCTGGAAAATATAATAATTTTAATAATAATAATAATAATAATAATAATAATAATAATAATAATGTTAGTTATATAACACTTTTCTCTTTATAGGACTCAAAGTGCATTACATTTGCATTTACACAAGATACAAAATAAGCTTTACAGAAAGGAGAACATTTGAATTGTGTTTTTCTAGTGTGCTCTACACACTTAATAGGGATTTTTGTTTTATATACAGCTATGGCTACATAGTATATTTACTTATTTTATGAAATCAGACACCAGCTGCTGACTAGTTATAATTTTAAGACAGATACTGTATGGTGTGACTATTGAAGCTTCATTGAAAAAAAAATATATATATATATATATATATATATATATATATATATATAGTGGTGTTTAATAATAACAACATAAAAATGTTTATTATTATGCTTTTTGAACTGTATTATTATTATTATTATTATTATTATTATTAATTGCAAGATAGTTTCCCATTAACGTTTTGTTATTAGAGTATGCTGGCTTAATTTCATCTATGACCCTATTTGAAGTAGGAAAATACAGTAACACCTGTCAATCGTTGGGTAGTAAGTCATATACTGATATCCTATCTCAAATGTTTAGGGGGATATGCTTGCTAGATTGGTAATAAATAATGGACAATGAGCATTGCAGAATGTAAATTAGAATAATATAATATAGATCACTAAATCCTGAACAAATGATTAAGGTACTAAAAAATAATGATATAGCAAATGAATAATAAATTTAAGTAGGTAAATGTACAAAGAAACTGAGATATTACCATGCACATTACACAATTAGAATTAAATACAGTATATAGAATATGCAAGAACAGAAGACTAGATATAGACCATGCTATAGCTGGGCTGTACTCTGCAATTGCAAAGGAACTGTCTGCACAGAGCATACTATTAGTATTGACTCCCATTATACATAATATACCCAATATAGGTGTCACAAAATAACCAGCCATCACCAAAACATCAACATACTGCCCATTAACTGCAGTCCTCCATTGCAGATTCATTTGGATTTACCCTGTTCCTTTCCACAACCCCCCCCCCCCCCCAAAAAAAATAAAAATAAAAAATAACGACAACTAGTAATTCATAGAATTAAATACCTAGGACCAGGGGTAATGTATTGTAAATTCGGTCATCATTGTATATCAGTATCGTAGAACCGTTTTGCGACAAAATCTTTCTTTACCAAATGATTCGATTACAAAAAACAAACAAAACCCCAGTGCATTAATATACAGTGCATTCCCGCATCAGTGATAGCTGTAATAAGAAAATAACAAGTCTATACTGGTCAGATATTGGCCAATATGCCATGATAGCTGCACGGAAATGTTATATTAAATATGTCAATGATAAAATTGACGGTTTTGGTAATTGTAG